>NC_056731.1:1578982261-1579127261 GCF_019279795.1 Protopterus annectens | reverse complement strand
TTTCACCACTTTAACTCATACGATCACAACTGTGCCCTTCTCCCTGTCTCACACCTAACCCTCCATTTCACCTTTTCTCTTTCTCACACTTTCAGGTCATACTTTAGAACATTACAAACTACTTTCTTGTAAAGCTGTTTAATAGAATATGTATACAATTTCCATACATGTCCTTCTAAAATCTTGTATTATTATTATTATTATTATTATTATTATTATTATTATTATTATTGTTATTATTATTATCTGCATTTTTGTTGGTGGTTCTGTTATTTTGTTAGTGTAATTATTGACTGTTTTTATGACTATTTATTTTTGAATGCTATGCATTATTTTTTGCTTGTGGAGCTTTTCTCCCTGGTCCTCCACTGAAACTGGGTATGTACCCAGTCATACTTTTTCAGTAAACACAGGTAAAATAAATAATAAAATAATTTCCTTTGGCACCACATGAAACCTAGGCTTCCATTCAATTATCAATTATGTTCAGAGGAGAGGGCAGGCTTGGGTTTTCATCATTCAGTTGTGCTGTTATGAGATGGCATTGAAAATATGTTTCACTGGCTATTCCTACTCTGCAATTTTCTCTACATACATATTCAAGCCCATGAGACATCCGAAGGTATATGTTGAAAGATGAATGGTTGTCATTACCTAATACAGAAGACATAATCCACCTTACTCAATATGTTCAAGCACATGTAGTAAGTAAATTGGCTTACAACTATTTACTCGGGCATTATTTGCCTCACTATTTCTTAAAAGTTAACTAGTCTTTATTAATTGCTACTACAATAAATTGGACCACGTTATACCCTGAGCCACATGTATTTGTTAAGAAAGGCAGAATAAAAGTCTTAGATATTGCACTTGCCTTTAAGAAGCTAGTCATCATAAATTATAGAATTGTAGAATACCCAAGGCAATTGAGCCATGCAACCATTTACACATTGCCAGCCCCCACTCTTAGACCTTGCCCCCTTTTCCAAGGAGCAATAAGACAGTCATACCACGGCTGATTTTACAAATACCTATCCAACTGTCTAATTCCTTCTTAAAGGAAGCTAGTCTATCACTTTGATCTGGAGAGGATGTTTGTTTCAGAGAAGTGTGTCAGTGTGTCATGGCTCTATATCTCCACTGTCATTTTTTTCTGAAGTAGGTTCAGATCTCTGATTACAGTCTTCAAAGGACTATTTGATTTGTGGAAAAATAAGTTGTCCTGGACTGCCATCTTCTCTTGGCAAACTGGATTTAAATTAAATATGAACAATTGCTATTTAGTTACTTTATAGCCATCAATTAGTCCTGCATAATACAACAAAAGCACTACGTAATACAACAAAAAAACTACTTTCTTAGACTACCTGACATAATTTCACTTTTGTTCAAATTAAAACAAAACAAAATGAGCTTAGCATACAGATAGATGAAAATATGCCATTGCATGAATGAGTATTTTTGAGTTAAAAAAATCAAACTAAAATATCAAAATCCAATAAACAGCATTTAGATGTCTTAAAGGTATGCTTTGTTGGTTTGGGATTTTGATATTTGTGGTTTGGATATAGTGGTGTGGGATTTAAAGATTTTTATGAGAGGTAATGAGAACGTTTTGCTGCTTTGTTGTTGTTGTGTCTTTCCGCTTTTCCCGGTTAGGGGTTGCCACAGCGGAACTCCGGTCCGCTAATGATTGGCAGTAGATTTTTACGTGCCGAGTTGCCGGCCCTGACGCACAACCTTCAATGAAGGTGTGCCCATTCATGCATGTCTCCACACAGAAGGCGCTCTAGCTGAGAATCAAACAGGATAACGTTGTACTGTGAGGTGACAACGCTACCGCAGCACCAGCGCAGTAGGCACAGTTAAATTTCCTTGTTTTAGCAGGTGAGTGCTGAAAATGTTGAACAAGAATACATCTTTCTTCTCATGCTGTTTGTTCTTTCTCCATGGTTGTGTGACCATGGAACACCCCTAAAGTAAGAATGATTGCTCCCTACATGATAGATGCAAAAATGATAACCTGGGGATGCAGGACCCTTGCTCCCTCACAATAAATATTTTCATCTATTCATACATACATTGTTTAGGTCAAATGGCTATCAAAGAATACAGTATACTCTAAATAAGTTTAATATACTTTTTCACCAGACCAAGAATCCAACATTTTTTTAAACTACTTAGTAACTTTAACAGCTATATAATGATATCTAACTTTAAAGTTTCCTGATTTAATCACAAACTTCATATTATTATTATGTTTATGTGTTTTAATACATCTGTTGATCTCTGTACTATACATAATTTGCAACACAGGACCATGAAAAATCGTGCATGGTGATAACAGTTTGCCACAAATATAACTAACAAAAATATACAGTAACAACATTTTAAATCTATGGCCATAGTCAAAAGACCTGAGTTTAATAATTCTTTTAGTAAATTTTCTTTGGACATATTCAAGCCCTTTCAGTTGACCTTTTGTATATACAAAAAAGTGCTGTTATACTCTATGAGGGGTGTGATATAGGTCTTCTATACTAATGTTAATACATTTTCATCACTAGCTGATAGATTTCACAACAGGTAGCCAAGATGTTATTAACTCAACATGAGCATTAAAAAATATATAATAATAATCCCTAAATCTTTAGTTGAGATGACATTAAATATATGGGAGATCTTAAACATTTTTTTGAAAAGTATATTATTTTACACTTGTCAGGACTAAAAGACAAATCTGTCTCAATTACCCAGTCACTCAATGACTGTAAATACTGGTTTAATTCATCTACATCAGATGTTCTCAGTAATAAAAATTCTAATCTACAATTGTCAGCATACTTGTACACCCACCATTTTTATCTTTTGGTAGCGTAGAAAATACCAAATTGAACAGGATTGGTCCTAATTCTGACACATATGGAACACCAGCTTTTATCAGTAAGCAAGCAGAGAGACTATTCTGTATCTTAACACACTGCCTTCTGTCATACAGCCAATTTCCAATCCAATTTATAATATATTTGTTAATGTTGTACTCATGTAAGCTTTTCATAATAATTGTATGTGTCAAATTATTAAAGGCATTAGCTAGGTCCAAAGAAAATCTCCTGGAAACAAACCTAAGTCTAGAGCAGAAATGATTCAGTCATAAAAACTCACCAAGTTGCTAAGTGTAGATCTCCCTTTTATAAATCCATGTTGATTAATATCCCTGCTCCAGTAACTTGCTAGATATAATAGTAAGATTGGGAATAATTACATATTTTACAACCAATAAAAAGTGCCCCTGTATCAAATCAGGGCCCATAGATTTTTTTTAACTTAGAGAAGGCACTAGAATTAGTTAATTCTGTAATTGCTTGGAGCTACCTCTAAATGTATGTTTCACTTTTAGTGGGAATTGAAATTGACTTCAGTGTTTAGTCAATATTCAAGTTTAGAATATATATCTATTTATATAATGTTGCCAGATATATGTAGTTATAGATATAGCTATAGCTGTAGCTATAGATATAGATATAGACAGAGATAGAGAAAGAGAGTGGGATATAGAGAAACGTTTGTTCCTAATATGTCTTTGCTAAATATATGGTCACCCACATCTGCCTCAATAGCTTCTCCATTTTTTTTTGTTGTTGGTAGAACTTTCCTTCATACAACACATAAGTGTAGCTTAATATTATATCTACCATTTCTGCCATCAATTGATAAAGCTTAAATGTAAACTATTTACAACTATCAGTATAAAAGAACATAAACATGAAATGGCCACTGAATAATACACAGTTGTAAGCACCATAAACTATGTTTAGTTGTGTTAAAATCAAAAGCTATTTAATAGCTGCACAATAAAATAGGTTAGATGCTATTAAATAGTTAATTAAATAGTTTTTGATTTTAACACAACTAAACATAGTTTATGGTGCCTACAACCATGCATTATTCAGTGGCTGTTTTATTTTTGTGTTCTTTTATACTGATACTTTCATTCAGCCACCAAATTTCTATTATTTCCATTACATTTTTCATTGTTTTGTAAACTATTTGAGTTTAATAGCATTTTACAAAATAACTGTAACTCTTCATCCTTTGAGATCAGTGCACATAAAATGGTACATCAATCAAGCTAAAATATCACTCTCAATATTTACAATTTTGAGCAATCAGATCTGAAACTTTAATAAATAAATACTGAAGAATAACTACTCATGAATATGTTTAACTGAGACCAGCAACTGGTGAAAGCTCTGTGACTGAAACATTTTCTCTGAAAGAAAATGTAATCAAAAATTAAAATTTGAAGATACTTGCTAGCTAATTTTATTCATTAATAGTCAGAAAAAAAGATTTATAGCTTCAAGTTCTTCAAAAACAATAGTATTTCTGTCAGAATGTCAACTGTTTTGTTAAGAGAGAAGAGACTTCAACACGAGTCAGTCAAGAAATGGTACTCAGGATTCTTGTGTTACGAAAGACTTTCAGTCAATATTATCTAGTATACAGGATATAGTACTGAAAATAGACAAGCTGGATACAAAAATAAAATGTACTGGATACAAAACTTGACTGTTTCAAAGAAGAGACCAGAAAGTGGATGGACCATTTTGAAGCTATTATGAAACAACAAGAGGCACAAATCAACAGTATGGAAGAGACTTTGAATGGTCATGAAAGAAGAACAACTCAAGGTGGGTCTCAGACTGAATTTCTTTCAAAACAAAATAACTGACTCTTAGAAAAACTTGATGATGTAGAAAAAAGGCTGAGATGAAATAACAGAATTTATGGTATACCTGAAAAGTATGAGGGAGATGATATAATAAACTTCTTAACTACTTGGCTTTATAAAACATGAAATCTACCTAAAATTATACATTTTGGAAGTGAAAGATCACATAGATCTTTGAGAGCACCTTCTAAGAAGGAAACGTCACCACCATTCTCAATTACAGTTAAGTTCATGTCTAGCTTAGAAAAAGATCAAATATTAAAAGCAGGATGGTCCAGCCTGCCTGGTAAAATAGGTGAACATGTAGTCAGATTTGACAATGACAATTCCAGTAAAGTAATGAGTAAAAGAAAATCCTGTTTACCACTGATCAAGGAACTGAAAAAGAACAATATTAAAGCCATGTTTGTGTTTCCTGCAAATATCAAATTATTCCTTAAGAAACCAAAATATTTAACACTCTGGAATAGGCATCCATTTTCTGAACAACAATAAAATCCTTAATACTGAAGAAATAAAGTGGAACAGTATATCTGTGAAAAGAGAAAGTGAGCTGAATTCCTGGAAAACTGTTAAAACTAAAAAGCCTAAAAGCAAATGGCTCTTATTCACTGATTACTGTACTATTATTTTCTGAAACACTAGTTTTGCCATTTAAGTAAAATGTTTGTACTGGACTTTAAGCTTCAAAATATATATAAGTTTGTATTTATATTTTAAGCTAAAGCATTTTTTTAATAATGAGGAATATAAAGGGTTAGTTTTACTATATTGACAGTGAAAGCCTTAATATATTCAATTTAACTAAACCTGTAAGTGTGTTTCTAAATGTTAAACAAATACCTTCAGTAAAAAAAATGTCATTATATTACAAGCGATAAAATTGGTAACTTTAAAACTTTTATTTTATTTATTCAATGTCAGTTACGCACACACACACACACACACACACACACACACACACACACACACACACACACACACACACACACATCTAAATAATATGCTAATTGGAAGTGTTAAAGTGCTAGTGACTTTCTTCCTTTTTTCCTGTGTAAAACATTCCTTTCAGATGTCATTTGTGAAACAACTGACACACTGAGAAAGTTTGAAAACAAAAGAATGTTTCATCCCTTCAAAATGCTACAGTTTTCCCACCTTGAGTTGTGCTGAAAAAAATCTAGGTCAGATTTCATCACTGATGTCTATGAAAGAAGAAAAGGAACTTTCTATTTTTTCTTTTCTTAAGAAATATGTGAGGAATCTACTCAAAATAACATCTCTTTTCTTAGAAGTAAAGAATTGGTAAGACAAAAGTGATTGTAATGTTATAGCATATAATATATATATATATATATATATATATATATATATATATATATATATATATATATATATATATATATATATATATATATATATATATATATATATATATACAGCAATGTTATAACATTTAATTGGCTAACATTTTGCATGTTAGCTTATGCTGCAGTGTTATTAACTTTAACTATATATATTAACTGTACATATTAACTGAAGGAAGTAAAGTTATATGTTTGTTACTGATTAGAACAGCTTAAAAGAGCTAAGAAGAGTGAGAACCTTACAGAGGAAATTAGCAGCTGCTGTGGGCTGTGATTTGTCATTTACACATGATGTAGACAGATTCTGATGCCAGCATTTAAAGCACAGTTGGAACAGACGTTCACAATGGTTAAAGATATGTATTCAAATTAAATAAGCAGGAATTATTTTATATATATATATATATATATATATATATATATATATATATATATATATAGTCAAGATTGCTTGTAATATTACAATTAAGAGCAAATATCTTATGAATATGCATATACACAAAGCATGCAATATCTACTATGTATGATTAAAAGAGTAGTATCAGTAAATTAAGAAATACGCACATATATTATAATATTAATAGCGAACCAATGATTAAATAGCTCTTTGATGGGAGATTTTAGTAACATAAGACATATAGAATAATGTAGAATGCTAGTATGGAAATAAGACAAAAATGTGTATTTAAATAACAACTGCTTTTAAGAAAGATGTCTATTGCATTTACCTGCATATGACAGAAATGTGAATGTACAAGATCTCATATACTTTATATAGAAAATCATATAACATATTTCAAAATAATATAAATGCTGAAATTTGAAGCTTTGTCATGTGAACTTTGAAGCTTTTTACATGTTGAATGCTATTAAATTCACTAAGACTGATCATAATTCCCTAAGTATTAATATAGTAATGGATATAAGGAAATGCCAGTATATATGATAAAATTAAAAGTGTTTAAGAGTTATCTTAAGGAACAAATTGAGGATTTTTTATCTTTGGATGCTAACAATCAGGTTTGTAAAGTCATATTATGGGACTCATTAAAATGCATATTAAAGGTAGAATGGAAAGATGGGCTAGTAATACAATGAAAGAATGGGCTAAAGAGTTGTTAGAAATACAGGATGAAATACACAAAGTGAGGTCTGAATAACAAACAAATTAGATAATACTGAAATCATTAAAAAGTAATGACAAAATATCAAACAGTTTCAATGCATAAAATGGAAATTGCTTTAGAAAAAATAAAATTGCATAGTTATGCAATGACGTCAAATAATTTATATGGATTAATCTAAGAACTAAGATTTTTAGCAAAAAGACACAAATCAATAATATCCAAAGTCCTTACACTAATAAGCTTACTTCAGATATAGAGGAAATGCTTAATATTTTTAAAAAAATTAGGAGGATCTTAATAAAGATAAAAATAATAATCCTAATGATTACAAAATTGACAATTATTTGAAGAAAAATGTTACTTGTAACCTAAATTACCAACAAATATCTCAGCTGATTAAGCCTATTACCCTGATAGAAGTTAAAGAAGCTTTAAAAAAGGTAAACATGGCAAAGCTACAGGGTTGGAAGGTTTAAGTATGGAATTATATAGTCTGTTTCTGTTAAATATTTTAGAATTACTGAGTGATGTTTTCAGGATAATTCAGGGTGGCAAAATAATTCCTCCCTCGTGGGTTTATACTCAATAGATTAATGTTGATAATATAAAAAGGGTAGTAAGTATCTTAGATTTAGCAAATGGAATGAACAAAAAATTAGCCCTAATTAGCTTAGATATTGAGAGATCTTTTGATTCTATAGATTGGAACTAATTGTTTAAAACTTTAGAAGCATTTGCATTTCCAGAACAGTTTATTGGAATATTTAAAAAGCCTGTATAGAGATTCCAAATCATATATTAAAATTGGATGTTATATTTCTGAAGGATTCACTTTAAACAAAGACACAAAACAAGGGTATCCCTTGTTCCCTTTATTATTTGTATTAGTTATCAAACCCTTAGCTAATAATATAAGAAGCAATGGAAACATTGATGAATTTTCAATTAATAGAGCTTGTCAATCTAAAATACATTTTTTGTAGATAATATTTTACTAACTGTGAGAGATTTAAGTTATTTGATTGAAGAAATAGATGAAGAAATTTAAAAGTTTCAAGAAGTAGCACTGCTGAAATTTAACAGCAATAAAACTGAAACTTTAGCTTAAATGGATTACTAGATACTAGGTTTAAGGATGAATATAAATCTAATTGTGGAAGGAAAAGAATTAAAATATTTATGAATAAAAATATATCCAGATATGACTAGATTATTAATAATAACTTTGAAAAAATAACTGAAGAAGTGTTACTTCTTATTAAAAAATAGAATTTTTTTTTTACTTTTGAGATAGGTTAGTGCTTATTAAAATGATTACATTACCCAAGATTATACACACACACACACACACACACACACACACACACACACATATATATATATATATATATATATATATATATATTTGTACACACACATGCGCACACACACACACACACACACACATACACACACACACACACACACACACACACACACACACACACACACACACACATATATATATATATATATATATATATATATATATATGGGTCTTCGTTGTTAAATTGAAACTACATTTCATCAAACCATACTTTCTCAAACTCACTTCCGTGAAAGTGCATTCCATAAAAAATGCACTTTCATGGAATAAACAACTAAAAACTAAATAAAAAAACACACTATACACTAGTATGCAGGGGGACAAGCCCCCCTGCACCCCCAAACCCCTTACTTTAATATTCTCACTCCGAGATCACACTACAATGTGGAAAAGGGAATATTCCCTTATCCCCACTGTACTACAATCTCAACAAGAGTTTCCTTAGTTGTACATTAACAATATACATTGATGTACAACTAATAGTACATGCAAATGACATTTTTTTTGTTTTCTTTAGCAAAAGTGCATTTTCGACAAAATGCACTTTTGCTAAAGTAATTTCAACAATGTATGGTTCAATGAACCGTACTGTCAACAAAACAAATAGGACCCATATATATATATATATATATATATATATATATATATATATATATATACAGAGAGAGAGAGAGAGAGTATTGAATAGCTTTAATACCTGTCAAAAAACATTTAAAAAATGTTATTCTAAAAAGCAAAGAATTGCTTATAGAAATCATATAAGATTATGGTAGTATAATAGTATTAGCTTCTCAGACGAAGAATCTTATTGTATTTGTGCAAGTTTTAACTATTATACTCTAGGTACACTCAACCTACATTAGTCGATGGAAAACCATCCAGGAGCAGATTATACTAAATTCTTATGAGTTTATTAAAGATGATAATTTAGAAATATGTCATAATCCTTTCATCTGGTTAACAAACTTTACCTTAGAAGGAAATTAATTTCAGTCTTTAGATGCTGCATATATGAAATCAATTTTTAAAACAGTTAAGAAATATGTTTTTGAAACTCCATTAATATCAAAATGGAAGTTTTTGTGTTTTCCAGTTGCACATGTCTCTAGATTTAAGGAAACTTAACAGAATGTTAAAATGAATTTACTAAAAAGGAATGGATTCGTATTATGGCCTGATTCCATTGAAAAAGGAAAATCTAGGTCCCCACAATATTTAATGTAAGAGTATAAGATGGATGAATCCGCTAACCAATTAATATTATCCATCAGTAAGAAATGAAATTAATTTGTGGATACTATGAGTGAAGAGGAGCAGAATATTATTCCACATTATATGAATATATAAATACTATTATCGAAGGTTGATTGACATATAAAGGAAGTTTGTCCAAACAATATAAGCTAATTATAAATAATAATAATAATTTTAATGCAAAATTCTGGAACTTTTTGGATAGTAGTGGATAGATAGATGGTAATAATAAACATTTGATACTTAAATCAGTTAGTCAAACTTCTTCAAGTTTATACTAGAAAGTGTTTTTATGTGGAAGTATATACATAGAATGTTTGTTACTCTATATAAAATCTCTAAGTTTAGTAAAATGACTTCTTCAGTTTGTTAGAGATGTAGAAAAGGTGTAAAAGCTGATTGGACACAGGACACAGATATTTATGGATTGTGAAAAATTAAATGTATATTGGGAAGAGATATACATGTTATGTTCTTATAATTGTTCTTTAATTATGTCAGTAATACTAATGAATTTTCCATTCCCTGTATCTGTAAAAGTGAAAGAGAAAAAAACTCTTTCGGGCTGTCTTGGCAGTTGCCAGAGAAGTTATTTCAAAATATTGTAAATTGGATAGTTCTTACATTCAAAAAATGTTTAAATTTAAGAAAAGTAGTACGTAAAAATAAAAAAAAGAAGTGATCAGAAGAAGGCCTACAAATCATAGTAAGACCTTCAGTTGTTTGGTTAACCTTGAAATGATGGTACTGAAATGCCAAGATTATTAATCTGTTAATTGTATAAAGTTACCTTGATGATTTACTGTATTCCTATTCCTGTTGTGCGATCCTTGAGTTAATATATATAGTTAGGGGGTGTGTGGGGCAGCGTAGCCCCCCCACCTATTTTAAATATTTTGAACCATAGACATGGATACTTTCAAGTTCAATAAATTACTCTTTTCAGGACACAATATATACCCAAACTAAGTGGGGGGCTATGCCACCCACACCTCCCAATATGGGGGGCTATGCCCCACACACCCCCCTAACTATATATACTAACTCCAGGAACGCACTACAGTGGGGAAAAGGGAACATACCTTTTACTTACCTTATACACACTGCCACTACAGTGTTGAAATTTAGCATTGTAAGGTGTCAGTGTTATGAGATTTAGTCAAGTGAGTTTTCAGTATTATGAACTTTAGGTTATATGGTCTCAGTCAAATGAATTTCAGTCAAATGAAATTTCAATCATATGAAGTAGACCCATATATATATATATATATATATATATATATATATATATATATATATATATATGTATGGTTTACATGGTTTACCATCAAAATGTTGAAAATAAAAACAATTTTCCATCACAATATTGACAAATAAAGTCGATTTCAAAATTGCTAACAATTTACATACCCAAACACCTTGTTTTGCTGTCCAACTATTCATTTTGCTCAATAAACCTGAATGGGTATGTAATAACATTCACGTGCTCTTTCAGTATTTACTAAATTTCCCCTTCTGCTACCTTTCTTAAGGTTGAATTACAAAGTGCATTTACAGCACTGGTATTTGTCCTGAAGCTGCCATATGATTTGTACGTCTGCAACACAAGGTTTTGCAGTTTTGCAGAGGGGCAACTCTGGACTCACATTACAGTGAGGAAGAGGTAAAATTTCCCAATCTGCACTGTACTGCGATTTCTCATCAGACTGTCGAATGCACATTACCGAATGTACACTACCATTCACTAATGTGCATTTGAATATATGCAAAACGACATTACAGAAACTGGAAAAGATACATTTGTCCACTTCAGTTTCATATAAGTATCTTTCCAAATTTTGATGATAAACCTACATACACATAGCATTTATTACATTTGGCAAGGTACTTGTGCTTTAACAAATTATTAATGGCAAACACATTTAAGTAAGCCATTCTATACTTCAAATGTTTAAAGATTTTTAAAAGAATAAAATCAAAATCAGTGACTAGAGAATTCATAGAAATTAAAGCTATTAGTAGTTTAAGTCAAATTGTATCATGGAATCACACAAATAATATGCAAATAAATGTTAAATTAAGTACACTGAGCTAACTTTGCCAAAGGGGATACAATTCATAAAGAAGTCACTCTGACCTACTGTACTGTTTGTGCCAGTCACACTAAAATGTCCTTTAGTCATTATTGTTTGCAATTGTACTTCATCATAATAATAAAATATGCAATTGACTATATTCTGCATGCCATGGCACAACTAATGGGCTAGGCTGATGGCCCTTACTGTTGCAGCTACACTAACACGGTTAAGAAATTTATACCAATATATGCAATTTTTTTATTGTGCTGTCTAGTCTTTGTCATGTAAGTGTCCACAGTATTCCCACACCATTTTTATGCCATTGTTCACATACACTGCTGAATTAATGTTTAACAATATAGTGTGTGAGCTGACTACAGTGTTTCTAATGTATGAATCATATCTCATCTGCACCATGAAACCACAGCTAGTACCTGGAAATGCTAAAAGTCCACAAGGCACCACAGATATGACTTTGTGTGTGAAGCATGTGATTTGCTTATGCTTCAGTTATTTCTTTCCTTCTGGCTGCACAATGTGGCACATTTCAGATTGCTTATATGCTGCTACCCAACCAATCTGCTCTAATCACATTATGTTGCATGTATAACACAACATACAGTGCATGCAGTCTGCACTGTGTTAGCAAAGCAAAATGTTGGAGTCAGGTTTGATATGCATACAGCAAGTCAGATTACATACATTTACTTTCACATGCTTATAGTTTTTGCGTTATTATTATTTGAGTTTGTCCAGTGAGTTCTGCATTGGCTCTGCAGGTTTACCTCTCTCTTTTCTATCCAGTGACTTTTTATACTCCACTACAGCAAGGGAAATAGATGTAACTCTCCTCTTTTGTCTGACAGATTTTGTATTTTACAAATTAAAAACAAAAAAGTGGGCTATGTTGCATATTGCTATGAGGAAAATGTATTTCTGTTTCTAAATACTTTCTAATCTGCATGTATTACTCTTTATAGAAATAGTTTATGCTAGCTATGCACTCCATCTGAAAATAATTAAACATAAATTATTTATTTTGCACATTATTTCACTTATAGTTTTATGTATAGATTCCTTATGTTTCTGCATGATGTTTCAAAATTGGACCCAGTGTTGCTGTGCATACTGTCTTTTGCTCTGTACAAAAGTTTAGAGGACATATCAAAATTCCCACCATGGAAAGAGTAAGCAGACATTAGCCACTCACTCTAATCACTCTCTGGACAGCTGCTCTGGACCTAGGCCTATAATCAACTCCAGCATTTCTAGATGGTAATAAGATATTTATTCTTCTAAGCCATAAATACAGTTTTTCAATGTAGACAATATTATCCATAAAAAACTGCTTTAGCCTATTTGAAATGCTCATCGACATTCTTTTTTTTTTATTCTTGGCCACAAGGTTCATAGCATCTGTAAAAGAAAATCATTTGTCTTGAAAGATTTAAGACAAAAAATTCTGAGAAAGATTGTATAGTGGGTTATATGCTTGCTTCTGAAATGATGGCCTTCATGCAGTGATCTAGTAGGAAAGTTGAGGATTAGTCTTCATTAAAACATCCTTTACGCCTGTCCGTGTCCTGTTATAGGGAGATAAATTTTAGATCACAAATTTACAAGCACCCAGAGGGTATAGGAGGTATAACTATTTATTTATTATTTATTTATTTACATTTGTTGACACAAAACTGCATGCTAGCATTCTTACATTCTTTCAGACAATACATGGGAATATGCATACATGTAACACTCATCATTTTGTGCCAAAAACAAACAAGCACAAGAAAAATTATTTTATTTTATTTCATTTATTCACTAAGCTGTTAAACACAATAGACACAACTGCCACGTTTCATGGGTTAGCATGGCAGCACTGTTTATGTGACTTCCTCAGGTTCATACAGTATGGAAATAAATACTGAAGAAATCAAACCCAGGACTACAATATAAAGCTCCTTAACACTCCATAGCCTTATCCCTCTGCAGTGAACTGCCAAACATCACTGATAACATGTATAGCTCCTCTCTGAACTGATATATTAGCAAGGATCTTTGAAATACTTTTCTATGGCTGATTACCATGACCCAAATAATAAATGTCATGTAAGTGACAAACACTGGCAGTTTACAAAGTAGTAAAATAAAGTCAGCGGACAAGGACACTGAGGTGGAGGAAAGGGGGTTAAATAATTGTATATGAGCTAAATATCTGGCTAAAGTAAATATGAATTAGAAAAATAGAAACAGCAACATAAGCCCATTGTTTAGATGTTTAGAATGCCAAAACCTCATTTTATTTCTTTAGGTTCAGGTCCCAATATGTCACAATGTTTCTTACTCACTCTATAACTATGCTGTAAATTGCTTTATGGTGGCCAATAATGTATATCTATCATAGTGACTTTCTAAGAAGTTCATCTGGGTTTGATTAGTAGTAGTTCAAATGTTCAAATCATGACAAGCTTTGGAAAAAGACAATTAATCTCTATCAATAGATCAAAACAGAAAAAGCAAAAGCCACAGTAACAAAACATCAAAGAGACATATGCTCATTTACTTTTAAATACCAAACTAAAAAAGTCATATCAAACTGAAAACAAAACTAGCCTATAATTTTGACAGCCTGTAGCACCCATCTAAAATTATGACATAGCCATTTTTAGTGCAAGCAGTAGGATTCAAGAGGTTCCTTGACACCTGACAGTAATCAGTACATGCATATTTGCTATCTTATGTGAATAAATCTTCCATATAAAAGATGTTTGTACCAAGCACAGTATCTAATAATCTCATTCAGTACCTCATTCCTCTGTTCCTTTCTTCTGCTACACACACACACACACACACATGCACACGCGCGCACACACACACACACACACACACACACACACACACACACACACACACACACACACACACACACACACACACACACACACATCATACCTTTCAACTGACCAGATATTCGCAGAATGTCCAGATTTTTGCCTCATACTTTTGGTCTTTTCTTCATAAAATATTCATATAGTATGTGGTTTTCTGGCAAATCACTGGGGATTGAAATCACTAAATAATGACACACATTTCAGTTTCAGACTTTATATACTTCAGAAAATGCATGCTAACATAAATCCTGTTATTAGTTTATAAGAGCAATATTTAAAATCTGTCCAGATTTGGGGGTTTTTGACCCTTATTAATTTAGACTTCTTCCAGATTTCTTGTGCTAAGAGGTTGAGAGGTATGAAGCATGCAAACACATGCACACAGACACACACACACACACACACACACACACACACACACACACACACACACACACACACACACACACACACACACACACACACACACACACACATGTAAATGCATGCATGTACACATACACCAATGCTTCATATGACATTGTTCAGCAGTACTTGGTTTGCTTAAGACAAACTTGGGGTTGTCAGTTCAATATCTACAACTTCAGAATTCTGATATCTGTGTAAAGGAAAAAGTTTGTCCAGAAAATTTGAGGTTCAGTTTTGCTCACAATATATGAGCATTGGCATATTAGTCCAGATCATAATTCTCAGCTGTCTAGATTTTTACAGAATGTCCATATTTTTGCCTCACAGTTTTGGTGTGTTCATCATAAAATTTGTGGTTTTCTGGAAAATCATTGAGAACTGAAATCACTAAATAATAAGCAATACAAGTTTTAGACTCCTATCCTTTAGAAAATACTTACTGATACAAAACTTATTCTTGCAACTTTCTAAGTTTATAATAACATTCCCCCAGACTCACTAATCTTCCACTCAGGACTAACTTAGTCCTGCACGGAAGTGCCCGTGTAGGAGCAAGACAGTAGCGTGCCATGCATAATAATGAAGGCGCACTGCCTGAGCTCCTAGGCTTACATGGAGCGTGTACATGTGCAGGGCTCTCAGAATAAACACGCCCCTGCAATGTAGAACAGTAGAAGCTGTTAAGAAATGAGTGAGATTACTCATAGGTGTCCTCATATCCCCACCAACAGTCCCCCATTTGTACAACAGCAACAGGACATATAAATTAAAAGAAGAAACCCTTTAATTTTTAAAAAAATCCCAATGAAAGCTAACCGTAGGTGCACGGGTTTGCCCATTGCTTAGCTATGGTTAATGCAGCTTAAATGTTGAAGAGGATAACAGGGAAGATATATGCAAATGAAGTTGTATAACAATAGTATAGTGGGCAGAGCACTCCGCTTACGAGCAGACATTCCAGGTATGAGTCCCACTACAGTGCATTCCATTTTCCATGTGAAATCTGTATATGAACATTTTTTGCCGAATAACCTACGAAATAACATTTAAATGTGATCTGGAGTACTGCATTAAATGCACATGTGAAGTGTCAGTGTCATAAAGAATATGGCACTAGTAAGCATGTTTAAGCACAAATAAGCAGTAGTAAGCATATATAAGCACTAGTAAGCATGTTTAAGTGTGTTTGCATGGGGGTAAGCATTGCCTACACTGGTTAAGCAAAGTAGAAGCTAACTGAGTGTAAGAAACTGTAACCGGATGTAAGTACTGCTTAGTTTCGTGCAAACCCATTTACAACTGCTTTAAAGTGCCTTAATCACTCTGTATCCAATGGCTCGTGTTCTGGCCAGCAACAACATAAACAGCCTCTGTAAGTCTTGAACCTAAGACCCTGTACACTACATTCACAGTAGTTAACCACTAAGCCAACATAGCAGTACATATGATCGAGGTGTCAACAAACAAATCCTCACCATAGGAAATCAAACTGAACATGTGAAAGGAATCTATCTACAGTGTAATGTTGTATAACCTGCTACATAACATAAATATATGAACTGGAGTACTGCAGTAAGGCCAGATGTGAGGTGGTATTGTAATAAAGTGTTGAAGTCCCCAGGACTCCATACAGTATATGTACACATGAATCATGGATACCAGACACATATATAACATGTAACAAATAATAAATCAATGCCAAAAGGAAAATATAATGCAAATTAAATATTAAGTAATGCTAAGCATTACACGGCTCAGCTTAGTTGGGGTAAGCAATGTGTAGGCTGGATAATTCAATCTGCCCAGTGGTATGCCCCTTTAAGCAATGCCAACATTAGGTAAGCAGGTGTGCCAAAAGCTTAGCCTTTTCAAAACCATCCAATCACGGGAAAGTGTGGAAAATCGGGCGTATTTAAACCTGACAGGTGCCAATAATTCCCATAACTGGTTGCAGCTCTCTACTGTAGGCAGAATGGCTGGCGTTGGGGAAGGCACTCGGTTTAGAGTGCAGTGCTGGGTCACCCAAGAGTCCAGATTCATGGTATGGCTCCTGGTAAAACACCAGGAGGAGAGACTACTGCAGGTCCAGTACCAGGGCTCTCAATATAAAGTGGAGGCGTGGGACAGCCTCACCTGTGACCTCACCAGTGCCACTGGTATTCACCAGACTGGTGAGCAGGTCAGGCATCACCATGCTGACCTGAAGTGGCAGAGGGGTGATCTCTTGAACCAGTGGATCCAAGAAGCAAGGCAGATGGCCGATGCCCCAGCACTAAGTACCCATTCTACTATGTAGATAATGATTGCCTAGCTAGTGTATACTATAGATAGGTAATGGCTAAATATCACTTTATTTTTCTGACAGCTGCAGATGAGCAGGCTGCAAACCAGCAAGCCCATGCTGCTAGGCTGCAAAGGCTGCGTTGCTAGGCAGGTTAGTAATATCCCTGCATGTACTGTCATAACAAATAAATATAACAGTTCTGGAAAATGTTGTACCAGTAAAGAAGTGTATTGTGTATGGGATGTACTGAATAAACCAGACAATATGGCAGGAAGACTGTCATATAGGTTGCGTGGAAATAAAGGTGTATTATCATGTGAATAAAAGTATAACCCCTGGAGTGCTTGTGTACATCCTGCTTTCATATGTTGTTATAGTGTTTCATTCTATAAATAGTACTGTTGTATTAAGCAGTGTTCCCACACTGTTGAGCACAGTTAAAATGTGTAGGAATTTCAGTATAACAATGTTGGAAGTCCCAAAGGTCAGTCATATAGAACAACTAAGGGAGACTTAGACAAAAACCATTGGAATGCTTTACACCAATTCCCTGATAGCACAGTGTACTATGATGTCATCTGTAATGTTTTGACCAAACATAGCAGGTGTCTGAATCCCGGGAGTGGTAGTAAGTTGTATGCATATTCATATCCCATAACTGTACAGATTTTGCAAGAATATTCAGATAGAAAGCTGTATTGCATAATTAGACCCAACAACTGTACAGACTTTGCTAGAATGTTCAGATAGTACACTGTAAGCATAATCATAACCATCAACTGTACAGACTGTGGCAGAATGTTCAGGTAGTAAGCTGTATGCATAGTCATACCCCTCAACTGTTCTGATCTGTCCAGCATGTCCAGATAAATGGCCCAAATCTGCTGCCTGGTAACCTGTTCCCCTGACAAATCAGTGTGCTGATCCAAGAAATGTAGGCAGCTTATACTGACATATAATGGATAGTCAGACCTGAACATAAAAAGACAATGTATATGGAAACAAACCTGTCATTGTAGCATCCCACCCAAAGTGTATGACAGCTATTCCAAAATATGTCACATTAACACCTGCTTCCTGTCAAGCCTTGACCAGAGTGTGTGCAATAATGGAATGTTAGGTATGTGTATAACATCAACATGGAATCTTGGAGTATGTGTAGTATTTGTCAGGTAGTGTTAACAAAGATTTTCTCCACAGCTATAGCAGGTAAGAGGTGTAGACTGTAGGTACAACACAGGTCACATATATACTTGTCTACAAGCATGGAATCTGGGAGTATGTGTAGAAATTGTCAGGTAGTGTTAACAATGATTTTCTCAACAGGTATAACAGGTAAGATGTGAAGACTATATGTAAGACACAGTCCACACATATACTAATCTACAAACATACCATTGTACAAAGTAAGGACATTGGGTAGTGTAATAATACATGTAAGGGACAGATCACTGCAGTGACTAAGAAAGTTGTGAAAACTATATGGATATATTAGTTGTTAATTGACCTCTCTCTCTCACCCCCTCCATATGTGCAACAATAACCTTATTACACACCTCAATGGGTACATGTACACTCCAAACTATTGTTGGGACATATGTCCTATTGGTTTATAAATATTCACATTTGGTTATATGCATGTGCCTTGTTAAAATATTCCCATATTGGTGGCCTGTTGCCATCAATGAAACTTGCATGCTGTTGTAATGGCCACTGTTATCCCATATATGCATGTGTTCTGCTCGCTCTGCAACTGTTGTTAATCTGGTGTCTTGGGTTAATGGGAATACCTATGCATGCTGTTATAACTAATCCTGAATGCTGTTGACTATGACTAACTTATATATTTCTAAAAACTGCAACACCATAGCTCGTATGGGAAGGCCGGTCCCAGCGGACCCACCTGTTCCACCTCAGCTGGTCATGGCACCAGGCACCAGCATGTCTGGGGCCCAGCCTGGGATCTCCTCTTCTGTTGGTCCTGCACCACCTTCGGGTGGAACCGCCACAGGGAATGAGGCTCGGTCTCCCCCAGAAGCAGGGGCAGAGAGGTACCTGTCACCCGCCATTAGGTCCTGGCCGTTGTGCGTAGGGAGATCGACAAGGAGATTTGAGACCGGCTACACCAGCTTGAAGGCCGCATGGTGCAATTAGAGGGCGAGCCTGCCCCTTCTACCCAGCCCCCATCACAGCCACCTTTGGGGCCGTGAAGGTGCAGTGGTGACTGCCCATGGGTGGGGACCTCAGTCCCACTGTTTCCATTTGCGGGCTCATGGGGTTGCAACTTCCAAACACCCTTCCCCATCCAAGGTGTTTACCCCACACATGTCATATACTGCCCTTGTATGTGTCATGTTTGTCTTGTCTGTTAACCTACCCAACCTACCTCCCCAAATATACCTACTACCCCTTCCGAACATCCCACTCTCACCTGAAAAAGAAAAAAGGGCAATCTGTTCCCACAAAAAAATCTTGCCCCATACATAGCTGTCCATTTCGCACACGTATCCACTGGACACATGTAATCCGGTCTAATTGGCATCACAACTTATTATTGTTGGCCTCACCCCGACCCAGGGGTTTGAGTGTCCAAGTCTACCTCCAAATTCAGTTATATGCACAGCTGTTGCTGCAGAAGAAATGGGCAGCTATGGACCTTTCCTACAGCCTTCCTGCACGTTCCTGGCTATTTTCCTGCTGTCTTTCCCTCTTTGTGCCCCTTTTTTCACCACTTTTCTATCAACCCCTTTTTCATTTCTTTTAAAGAAATTAGCCCAGGGGTAAACAGGATTAAGCACTTTTAAGCAGCAGTGAGCAGGTTTAAGCCTGTTTGTGTGGTGGTAAACAATGCCTACACTGGTTAAGCAATGTAGAAGCTAATTGAGGGTAAGAAGCTGTAACAGGGAAGTAAATAGTGTGGGAAGAAATAGCCAGGGAATTGTTATGGCTAGGCTTGTATAGGCCCTAGGGCTGATAGCCTAGTACCAACCTATGAACCTATGAACCGGAAGTTAGCAGTGATTACCTCTGTGCAAACCCATGCAAACCCACTTACAACTGCTTAAAAGTGCCTTAATCACTCTGTATCCAATAGCCCGTGTTCTGCCCATCAACAAAATAAACAGCCTCTGTAAGGCTCGAACCCAGGACCCTGCACACCTTAGTCAAAGTGATTTACCACTAAACCATGCCAGATAAAAAAAAAAATCTGATGTTTTCAGAAACATATGATCCAGTCCAGGCATGCAACAGTACAGAGAATGTATACCAACATCTAGAGGTATGTGTGTGTAAATATATAAATATCTAAACATATACAACATATCTATATATATATATATATATATATATATATATATATATATATATATATATATATATATATATATATATATATATATATATATTTCTAAAAATATATACATATATATTAATATATATGAACATATATAGATGCAAATGCCTACATCGACACATATATGTGTCCACCTATATGTCTACATATACACAGCAAGTTACATATGTGTATGCAGATATATATCTATGAAGGTATATACGGACATAGTTATATATATATATATAAGCAGATATATATATATAGGTATATATGGCCATACATCTGTAGATAGCAATGGCAGATTAACAAAAACACATATGTCCACATGTACCATTAATGGGGATGAGAGGCCCCACACACTATACATCTTGTACGAATAGGCATCCCACCCCCACAGTCAAACGTGTCCACCCTGCAATACACTACCAAGTGTTGCAGATCCCATAACCAGGACCTGACATGACATGGGCATAAGATGTTAACAGTACTACATCCCACCTGTATGATGTCAGGCTGGTACTGGTAACATATCATGCAGTACAGCCTGCCTCCCATAGGAAATGTAAAATGTGGAAGCTATCAACATCCCCAGGATACAGATACAGAGACAGATATGCAGATACAGTTTTATATATATATATATATATATATATATATATATATATATATATATATATATATATATATATATATATTTACTATTGTTTGTGCAAATGACATTCTATCGGCTGCAATGTGCCGAAAAACAGAATTTCGAACGCACAAGCACTTTTGCACCAGATAGTCAACTCCACCTATGCGAATGCACAACTGCATTCGCATAAGGGGAAATTGACTATCTGCACAGAGATCGCGGTACAGTGGGGAGTGGAAATTCATCCACATCCCCACTGTAGTGCGATCTCGGAGTTAGAATATATAAGTAGGAGGGGTGCAGTTGGGCTTGTCCCCCTGCAAAAACGTGATAGCTGTATAGGAGTTTGATTTACATCAGCTCCTATATGGCTATCATGTGTTGGTTTTGACAACAATGTCGAGTCAAATGCGTCGGGCATTTGGTTCGACATTGTGAAAGGTATTTTTTTTTACTTTCAGTATTACCATTCATTTGTTTGAATGGAAAATGTTTTTCCATTCGAATAAACAATAGTAAACCATATATATATATATATATATATATATATATATATATATATATTTATATTTATATAAATGCATGTGACTACACATACACACGCAGATATATGTACAGTAAGATACATATGTAGAAGGTGCACACAATATGGAACAGCCACTATGCCTACAGTTAACACCTGAACAACTGGACACTGTATGGGCCACCCATACAAGTGACAATCGCTGCCTGCAACATATACCCATGCATGTGTGTGTGTGTGCGTGTGTGTGCGTGTGTGTGTGTGTGTGTGTGTATGAGACATGGGATGAGAGTGTGCTCTGGGTAATACTAGGGGTACTAACTGTGATTGCCTGGCCTTGATGTCACATGTATGGGTATGGCTTTTCACCCCAGCCTCTCAGCTATTTCACATCTGTTATCCCTGTACGGTGGACACTGTGATATATAGTAAGGCCACCATATAAGAAATATGCAAATCCCGCTCCACATTGGCCACACACACATACACACACACACAGACACACACACACACACACACCTGTCTGGGAGTAGAACCCCTACCTAACTTATTTATTACACTATAGCGCTATGCAGTTATAGTACACACTACAAAGATTACCAGAGTACTCCTTCCCCAAAGGTGTATATCAAATTAGATGACATCAGCAGGATTGCCAAAGTAAGCCATTCGAATTGTAGTGAGTGTGACTAGCCTAAAATGCATTGCTCCCTACACAGACAGTGACACACACACAAAACATCCACAATCAACATATGTGGGTATAGACCCCTAACAGAGGTCTATATTACATTACAGCATGGAGCTGTTATGGGACACACCACGGGGATTATTGGAGAGCTCCTTCCCTAAAGGTGCATACACAATAAATGACATCAGCAGGATTGCCAAAGTAGGCCGTTTGAAATGTACTGAGAGTGACTAGCCTATAATGCATGGCTCCATACGCAGACATTAAAACACACACAAAACATACAGAACTGCCATGGGTGGGGATGGAACCCTACCACAGATCTAAATCACACTACAGCAGTATGCAGTTATGGCATGCACTACAGAGACTACTGGGTATAGCCTTCCCAGAGGTGTATTTCTAGGTGGGTGACATCAGCAGCCTTGCCAAAGTTGAGTATATGAATTGTAAGGAGTGTGAGTACCCTAAAAAGCATTGCTCTCTACACAGACGGCCCGACAAACACACACACACACACACACACACACACACACACACACACACACACACACACACACACACACACACACACACACACACACACTTGCCATCTCTGAGATTAGAACACCTACCTAACTACTTTATCACACAACAGCAGTACAAAGTTACAAGACACAATATGAAGAATACTGGGTGGCAACCTTCCTAGAGGTTTATTTCTAGGTGGGTGACATTAGCAGCTTTACCAAAGTTGAGTGTATGAATTGTAAGGAGTGTGAGTACCCTAAAAAGCATTGTTCCCTACACAAACATTCAGACACACACTTGCCATGTCAGGGATTAGAACAATTACCTAACTACTTTATCACACTACAGCAGTATGCAGTTACAGGATACGCTATGGAGATTACTGGACTGCAACCTTCCCCGAGGTGTATTTCTATGTGGGTGACATCAGCAGCCTTGCCAAAGTTGAGTATATGAATTGTAAGGAGTGTGAGTACCCTAGAAAGCATTGCACACACACACACACACACACACACACACACACACACACACACACACACACACACACACACACACACATGCACTTGCCAAGTCTGGGATTAGAACACCTATGCAATTACTTTATCGCACTACAGCAGAATGCAGTTACAGGATGCACTATGGGGATTATTGGGCTACAATTTTCCCAGAGGTGTATTTCTAGGTAGGTGACATCAGCAGCCTTGCCACAGTTAAGTATATGAATTGCAGGGAGTGTGAGTACCCTAAAAAACATTGCTCTCTACACAGACAGAGACAGGCAGACACGCACACAAACACACAGTTGCCAAGTCTGGGGTTAGAATGTCTACCTAACTAGTTTATCACACTACAGCAGTACACAGTTATGGGACACACCACAGAGATTACTGCGCTGCAACTCTCCCAAATGTGTATTTACATTGAATGAACTCAGCAGGCTTGTCATAGTAGGGCTATGGGGAGGGCAGTGTGCATGCATGGGCCATAACCCATTCATCTAGGGGTTGACACGCCACATACGGGCACACACGGGTTCATATTTCACAGGTACGTGTATACAGCTGCGGGATGACTACTTCCTTGTATAGTCATGTTGCACAGCTGGCACATGCACCACATAGTCTGTAATGCTGACAGATACTGGTGGCTAGTATCTGCAGTGAGTGACATCTGCACCTCATGTGTTTGGGGTCCTTTGGCTGTGTGCTGGGTGGGACAGGCCTGTATGGCTCCTTGTCACAGTCACCCTCTTCCACACATCTATGTACATCTACCTTTGGCTTATTATAGTGTGCTGTCCTAACATATATGTCTGTATTCCTATCCACTGTGTTTTCAAGGCATGAGTGGTGCATACTGATGAGTGTCTGCACTAACAACTGCAACTGCCAGATATGTCTGGTCCATTGGTGTTTGCAGACATGGCCTTCATGTGTTTAAGTGTGTGAGCATGCTTAGTATGACCTTTCAGTATGTTGTTGACTGACATTGCCTTCATTTCTCTGTGTGTGTGAGCATGCCCAGTATGGCCATCTGTATTGAATGTGTGGATCGTGTCCAGGTAGTTTGTGTTGCAGTGCTGACCTTTGTGTGTGTTGTGCACTGACAGGTAGCATGCTGTCTCTGCAGGGTATCCATCAATCATTTGGCTTTGACTGTTACTACATTTCTGCATAGCGGGGGGGCACAACTGACTGTTCCTACATTTTTACACAGGAGTGGGGGGGACATACCTGACTGTTCCTACATTTTTACACAGGAGTGAGGGGGGCACACCTGACTGTTATTACATTATTATGTAGGATGGGGGGAGCACACCTGACTATTACTACATTTCTACACAGGATTGGGGGGGCACACCGGACTGTTATTACATTACTATGTAGGATGGGGAGGTACACCTGCCTATTACTACATTTCTACACAGGATTGGGGGCACACCAGACTGTTATTACATTACTATGTAGGATGGGTGGCACACCTGACTATTTCTACATTTCTACACAGGATTGGGGGGCACACCTGACCGCTATTACATTACTATGTAGGATGGGGGGGCACACCTGTCTATTTCTACATTTCTACACAGGGTTGGGGGGCACACCTGACTGTTATTACATTACTATGTAGGATGTGGGGGGCACACGTGACACTTGTACACATTTGCTATGACTGTATTGGTATGTCAGATACTCCATTTCATTCTGTATTGCTAACTATCATGCTGACTTGAGGCATATCAGTGTACTACAGATCGTGGCTTTGGTTGCCCTACGTATTATTGTCCGGCTTCCTACCCTTCAGAACTAACATCCCACTGCCTGCCCTGCTGTGGTCAGTCTGTGTAGGCCTGGGGGGGGGTTAACCATAGCCATCATTCAGGGGCCATGGCACAGGCTCTGTTTGGGTTTGTCTACACCTGTCCTGCTGGCTGAGACTGTTGTTGAGTATGTGAACCGTTCTGACTGGCATGTATGGGTCATATGGACACACATGTCACTCAACACATTTCCTGCAGTGCTCAAATGTGCACACTGCTGCTATTTCCTTGTTTAACTTTTTTTTTCTTCCTGTAAAACCCGGTGCACAGTGCGCACACCCACTTAGGCTTTGCTAGGTGGGTTTAGACACCCCCCCCTAGCTTAGCTGTGCTAAGCTAGGAGCAAAACCGAGCCACAGGGCTCCAATCCATTTACAGTATGCCTGACACCCCACCCCCATGATGTCACCTACCTCCTAGGCTTGCACCAAGCTATTCCTACTCTTACACTGTTGGGACCTGACTCACACCCTGGGAAAATCTGGGATTCACTATCCTTCCCCTCATTTGCATAGGATTGCCTGCTAATGCATAGTTACATGTCCCACACTGAGCCTCCCCCCTTAGCAACCACTACTCACTGGTCAGGTTGTCTTCTGCCTGCCACTGACTTGCATGGCAGAATACTGATTTTAGTTAGAATGCTCATTTTCAGTTTATTTTCTTATTTCCCCCCGATCCCGTTTGCGCGCCGCTGCGATATGCTTACACAGCCGAAATCGGGGACAATAAATAAAAGTTGCTTTTTCTATTTTTTTAACAGTTTGCAATGCCAATGGCCTTATACTTGGCCATTGGCATGCTTCCTCAATGATATGCAGCCTTTATTTGGAACTGTCATAGCTCCGTTTTGGAATTTGCAGAAATGTACTTGGTTACTAACCGAGTACATTTCTGCAGATTGCACTAGTTTTGCACGGACTATTGCAAGCTTCCGAGATTGCAAAATCACCTCATTTGCATGGATTTCTCCTACAAATTAGGTGATTTGCATACCAGGGCTTAGTCCATGCAGGATTAGTGCTGGAGCTCTCGTGCATGCCCCTGCTGGCTGTTCCTGGATCGCACGGCAGACATATTGCCTGTGTGAGCTCCTGCACTCATCTTGCTCTCCATGCAGGCTTTTGAGAATCTGGGGGACTAGCTTAGTTTACAAGATTGATTAAAATGGTTATGCTTGGAGCACATGCAGAGACTCCAGGAAATGCAACAAGTTTATAATAATAATAATAATATTACCTGGCTTAGAACATTTAAAAAAACAGCAAAATAAGCCAGCAAACTGTGATGCTGAAACCAATAAAATATTTTATTACATGTCAGAAAAAGAAAAAAAAAAAACGGTTTTGGCTAAATTTTTACATAGCCTTCCTCAGTGTTGAAAAAGAAAGAGACAACAAGTTTCTTTTATGCATGACATCATCCACAAAATGCAAACTGATTGATTAAATTACAAGTGTTCATTAAGCCTTGGTGGAAAAAGTCCAGCCAGTTTTATTATCCACTTCTTTTCTTTGGCATCAAGAACAGTATGCCAACCAGCTTTATTTATTCTGTTGCCCACAATTTTTTCTATTACCATAAATCTGAAAGCAGCTGTAGAATGTATTGAGTGTTTATATAATGCACTGCTGGGTTTCCTGATCCTCATGCCACTGATATGTTCTGATATTCTTATTCTCAATGGTCTCGAGGTCTGACCCACATAGAATGCAGAACAACTGCATGTTGTTAAATAGATCATCCAATCACTGCATACATTACTGCAGTTGGCAAAAAATCTGACATCAAATACATTTCCAGAATTTTTGCTTGTAAATTGTTTGGACTTCATAATTCTGTTACAATGGCTAGAGTGGCCACAGGAAAAATACCCAACAAGAGTATTCCACATTAAAGTTGTTTGTGTACTAGAAGGTGTAGAGCTTCTGGGCCCTTGTTTGTAATGTCTTAGATGTGAACCCAAATTTCTGCCCCTATGGAATGAAAAACAACATTTCTCCTGGAGAAATTGTGATGTTATTATCAGCCAACAAAATATTCCAGTGCCTTTGTACACTGTTCATGAGTGTATTCATATTCCTTCCATATGTGTTAACTAATTGGATATCAGAGTTGGTAATTTCTTGTTTATCCTTATATTTCAAAAGATCGCCTCTATTTAATGTTGAAGCCCAATTGCTAGCACCCAAAACATGTCCCATTTTATAACCTCTGTCACGAAATCTATTAGTTAAATCTTTCTTAAAGTGTTCATAAGTGGCTTGCTGTGAGCAAATGTGTCTCATTCTTATGAACTGTGATTTTGGAATATTCCAGGCTATATGAGGTGGATGAAAGCTGGATGCATGGAGAAAGGAATTGTATTGTGGATATTTGTGAAATACCTCAGTTCGTAGGGTATGATCGGTAATTCGGTATTTCTGGTGATTAGGACATCAAGATATGGTATTTGTTGCAAATTATATTTCACCGTGAATTGTAGGCCCCATTTATTCTCATTAAGATAGCCCACAAATTCCAACAAATAATCCACATCTGATCTCCATACCATCCAGCAATCATCCAAGAACCTTCTCCAAATGTCCATTTCCTCCAGGTAAATGTTATGTGTATTATCATAAATCAAATGTTCTTCAACATAAGCCATAAAAAGGTCTGCATAAACAGGGCAAAAGAAGCCCCCATCTCTGTTCCTTTTATTTGCCAATAGCATTGTTCCTGGTAGAAAAATACATTTTTAGTAAGGACATGTTCACTGAGGCATATCAAAAAGGTGTTAAAACCAGTTTGATATAAATCCAATTTGTATAGCCAGTATTCTATGGCTTCCAAACTGGCCCCATGTGGTATATTAGTGTACAATGCACTGACATTGTGTACATAATAGCCATCCCTGTTCCAGTTGTGTTTCAGAGATAATATGTAGAAATTCAGTAGTGTCCTTGATTCTGGTGATTGGCATACTATTCTTGATGCCAAAGAAAAGAAGTGGATAATTAAATTGGCTGGACTTTTTCCACCAGGACTTAATGAACACTTGTAATTTGACCAATCAGTTTGCTTTTTGTGGTTGATGTCATGCATAAAAGAAACTTGTTGTCTCTTTCTTTTTCAACACTGAGGAAGGCTATGTAAAAATTAAGCCGAAATTGGTTTGTTTTTTTCTTTTGCTGACATGTAATAAAATATTTTTATTGGTTTCAGCATCACAGTTTGCTGGCTTATTTTTCTGTTTTCTTCAAGCCATGCAATTACCTTACATGCAGGGGCTGTTTTTTACTGTTAGAACATTTAAAACAGGAGATCAAGTGTTAGTATTTGGGTTGTGTATGGAAAATAAATTTTAGCCAAGTGGTGGTGTCCATTTCACTGAAAGAATAAATGCAATGAACTATAACAATAAATAGCCAGAAAAGAGAAAGACAGAACAAATTTATCCCGTTAATGTACTGAAGCCATAGAAAGAAGTAGAAAATTCTGCAGTGAGCTTGCAACCTGACCAAGGAGCCTTCACCTGATATACAGCTAGAATAAACCTTTTCAAAATACAATGGCAGGAAGTAAAATAATTTTTCTTAAGGAATAAAAAGCATGTTTTGTGAAATTCTTGAGAGAACAAATCTGATATAATATAAACATATACAACACCTGTAATGAAGGTTAGACTGAGACCTTACAGAGTACTAGAATCAGAAAACAAGTTTACAAAATAATTTATAAAATGCTCAAGCTAGGTGAATCTCAAGGTGAATGGATCAGAACAGTCATCATTATCCCCTTTTTTCATTTTCTACATGGGGTAAAGGTGTTGTATCAACTGTTGCCAGCCTTCTTGATTCAATGCCAGTTTCTGACCTTTTTTGGCTGTCATGCCTGACTGTCACAGTACTTCTCTCATGCTCTCTCCATCTCCAGCTCCTTGCTGGATGTGCTCATTTCCTCTTGCCTTCTTCCTGTCTGTCCCAAATCTTTTTCACCAGATTGTCTTCTGCTTTTCTGAACATGTGCCTGAACCACCATAAGCTGTTCTTTTTGACTTTCTCTGCAACTGGAGCTACTTTGGCTTCTGCTCTGATGTCTTCATTTCTTTATCTGTCCCACATAGTGTGCATCCAAGCTCCTGCCTCAGTCACTTCATCTCCGTCATCTCTAGTTTCCTCAACTGCATCATCTCTAGCTTCCTCAATTGCTCTGCCTTTCCTGCTCAGGTTTCTGTACCATATGGTCATAACACTGTTTTGTCCACCTAACTTTTCAGCTTCTTTGTCATTCTTCTGTCATACACTGTTCCTTACACTCTGTGCCAGTTGGCTGCAGCCCCTCTGATTCTAGCTTTGACCTCCTTATTCAGACATCCCTTCTCCTCAAGCACCCCTACCAGATGCTTAAAGCTATTAACCTGCTCCACTATCTTCCTTTCTTCTTCTCAGCTTCTTCTGAGTTATTCCTTTTGCTGTCATTTCAGCTGTCTTATGTGTACTCAAGTTTTATTCCAAGTGCCTTCAGTTTTGTATTCTGTTCCCCTACTTTTTGCTGAAGTTCTTGCTCAGAGTCTGCTTGTAATGCCACAGCAACTTTTTTGATCTGCTCCTTCCATCCTGTTTGTTAATATAGTCCATCACCAGTATAAACAGCAGAGGGCTCAGAACTGAACCTTGATGTACACCCACTCCCACTGGGAACTTCTTTGTGAGTCTGAATACTGTGTATGCTTGACTCATTGGGTCCTTATACATAGATTGCATTAATTCTAACAGTAATTCTGGGAACCACCACAGGACCTCCCAAATCAGGTTTCATGGGACCCCATCATAGGCTTTCTCCAAGTCTAGAAAGGTCCAGTTGGAATCTTTCCTCATCTCTAGCTTCTTTTCAACTATCTGTCTCAAGGCAAACACCGGGTCATGTGTGCTGCATCCTGATCTGAATCTGAACTACTCCTCTCCCATCTTGCCTTCTACTACTAGCATATTCATTTATCAATCATCATCTCCAGAACGTTTATGCAGTGTGATAGGAGTTTGATACCTATTTACTGCTCACAGTTGCAGATGTTCACCTTGTTCTTGTATACTGTTACTAGAATGCTTATTCTCCAGTCACCTCGTATGCACCTTTCTCTCCATACTGCTATGAGTACCATCAGGAGCTATTTCTTTCCTGTCTCTCCCAACATCTTTATCATATCTGTTGTGACCTCATGTAAGCCTGCTGCTTCCCTTGACCTCGTTTTTCTTAGTGCTGTTCTTACTTCTTCTAGGCTGGGCTCCTCCTCTTCTTTCATCATAGGCTGTGTCTTGGATAATAGAGCTTCTGTGGTGTTTTCTTCATTCAGAAGCTGCTGGAAGTACTCTTTCCATCTGCCTTTGATGTCCTGTAGAGTGGTAAGCAGCTTGTTGCTGGCATTTCTAAAGAAGGGTGTGTCATGCCCCACCACTAGCAACAGTAATCAAATAGCCTCAATCCTCAACCCTAGCACCAATGGGAGACATATACTGGGAGGATAAGTACACACACAGTGTTTCCAGATGAAGCTCTCTGCATCAAGTGCAGTTTCCCTTAAGAAAACACAGAGACTGCAGTCAGTCTGGAGTTGGTTTCTCCCTCTTTCTCTAGATCCCCAATAGGACTCCTCCTGCCTCTTACTGCAAATACTTAGCACCAGGGCCTCCATATCATGATAAGGTTTCATCATGTTAACATGGTACAGTTTGTGCCCCTGCCTCCTGCCTAGCAGCTCTACCACTTAGTTAACATCACTGACCTTCCTTAGCACTTTGAAGGGTCCCTCTCAAGCTGCCTGCAGCTTGTTGTGTCTGATAGGAATGAGAACCATAACCTGCTTCCCCACAGCATACTCTCTAGCTTGAGCATTCCTGTCATACCAGACCTTTTTCTGCTGTTGGGCTTCTGCCAGGTTCTCCTTGACCAAGCCCATGAGTTCCCTGACTCTTGTCTTGAAGTTTAGGACATATGCCACAACAGACTCCTTGTGGGATTCACACTCACCCTCCAACGCATCAAGAATCAAATCTAGGCATAAAGAAAAGAACTTATAAGACATCATATTTCACTTATTGACAGAAAGTTGAAGAAATATTGGACAAAACAAATTGAACTAATAAGTCAGCAAAGCATCTTACTACAATCTGCATATTGTATATGGAAACATGTGACATTATACTGTAGATTGTACACTTAGGCAATTGTATATTGTTTCTTTTGTAAACAGTTGACTAGTTGATTATATTATTTTTGTGCTTCACTATTTATGGCTCAATCTATTTAAATATATGAAAAAAAATTAATAAAATCTCTTTGAGTAAAAGAATCAAATCTAGTGGTCCCCCTCACCCTATGCCCATACAGTAAATCAAAAGGTAAAAAACTTGTGGATTTCTGGGGCACCTCTCTGTAAGCAAAAAACAGATGGGGCAAATATTTGTCCCACTGCCTCTTAAACTGGTTTGCAAATGCTCATAGCATGGTCTTTAGTGTAGAGTTTAACCTCTCAACCTGACCATTAATCTGGGGATGGTAGGGGGTGGTCTTTAGGTGCTAAACCCCACAGTGCTTCCACAGACAAGCCAGCAGGTCTGACATGAAATTGGCACCTCTGTCAGTCAGTATTTCTTTTGGGAAACCTTTCCAGCTGAAAACTCTAACAAAGCATTTGAAATCTTTTCTGCCTCAATGGAGGACAGAGCCAATGCCTCAGGGTATCTGGTAGCATAATCTACTACCACTAGGATACACTTTTTCCCTGTGGACTTTGGGGTACCCAGAGGCCCCACAATATCCACAGCTACCTTGTGAAATGACTCCTCTATCACAAGCAAAGGGTACAAAAGGAGCTTTCAGCTTGTCTTCTGCCTTGCTTACATTTTGGCATGGCTCACAGGTCCTGCAATACCCTGTTACATCTCTGGACATCCCAGGCCAATAAAAGTTCTGCATAATACATCTCTTGATATGCTTTATACCCATATGACCTGGAAAGGGAATGTCATGGGCTATGGCTAGAAGTGACAGATGGTAGGCTCTAGGCACTACTAACTGCTGTATTCTTTCATCTTCTAGCCCTCCCTCCGGGGTTCACTCTCTATACAGTAACCCTTTGTCCCAGTATACAGATTTCCCCTTTCCTTGAGAATCAGGTGGCTTACTAGCTATCTCCCTCAGGTCTTGTAATGTATGGTCTGAGAGATGAGCCTGCCTCAACTATCTCTTTGTAACCCTTCCCAGCTCCCCTTCCACAGAAAGTCTGGTATTCTCTGAAAGCGGTGCCTCACTGTCAGCCTGGGTACTACTACTCACCTCTGTCCTTGGAGTCACTCTGTCCAAGGGAACAACAGTACCCACAAGCAACTGTGGCTGACCTTTAGTCTCACTGCTACAGGGTAACCCCATCCCTGAAGTAATCGCCACACCAATCCTAGCTTCATGTGTGCAGTCTGTCTGGGTCCGCCCAGGCTACCAGACCCACATGCTTGTCTCCACTGCATACACACAAGGTACTGTATTATCAAAATCATTCCCTAACAGGACATCTGCAGGGATATCCTCAAACACACCTACTTGCTTTCTTCCTTTTCCACCCTCCCAGTCAAGGTGAACCCTAGCTAAAGGTATTTTGAATGGGGTCCTTCTTAACGCCCTGACTGAAGTAGACTGCCCAAGCAAGTAGTGCTCCTCTTTAACCATTGCAGGCTTCACAATGGTTCAGAGGCTGTGTCTCTCTTAGCAGTGGCCTGTTTCCCATTTACTAAGATAGGATAGTTTGGTACCCTTGTTGTCTCCAGACAACTTACTGCTGGCATTCTGTCATTCCCACTTATTGGCTCTCCCACATTTTGTTTCCCACCTTGCTTCTGTGGACATCTATATGCTACATGGCCCCACTGGTTGCATTTAAAACATTTAACCCTTGGTCTTGGATGTGTACCTGGACTCGTGGCTTCCCCTGCTACTGGCAGACTCTGTTGGGCGGTTTAGGCTGTCCACCATGGGTTCCCTTAGCCCCATGAGCAGCACTGGGTATCCCTTTCTTGTGCAATGATGCCCTGCTTGCTAGGTATAGGTTCCCCTTTTTCTCCATCTGATCTGTTGTATTGCATTCTTTATCAACTCATCAAATTCTCATGTCCTCAAGCAAAGTGCTAAGGGCTTGTTCCCTCACCAAAAGGTCTGCCAGCCCTTCAAAAGTGGTGACCTGACACCCACTCACCCATCTATGACAATAAGTGCTTAACTCAGCAAAATATTTACACACACTTTCATCTGCCTTGTGTCTATGCTCACAAAACTTTTTTTCTATAAGCTTCAGGTGTTAACTTAGAACACTCTAACAAACAATCTTTAACTGTGTTATAATTTAGGCAATCAGTATCAGACAATTTAGAAATAGCAGTTACAGATTTACCATGGAGTAAAGGGGTCAGGAACCATACCCAGAGCTCTTGGTCAACTTTATACTGTTTACATACCCTTTCAAACATATGAATAAAACTATCAAAATTATCACTCTCTGTGAATTGTGGAAGAAATTTACTGACCTTTGTTGATTCTAGGGTTCAATTATTCCCTTACCCATTACCTCCATGACCCTGGCGAAGAGTCAGCATCTCCTTTTCATGTTGCCTCTGCCTTTCATTTCCTCAGCTGCCAGACGTCTTAGTTTTTAATTTTCTTTGGCCTCCAGGTGATTCAGTCTCTCTGCTGATTCTGTTTCCAAACATTGGCCTCTAGTTCAAGTCTCTTTAACTCCAAATGGATTTTTAAGTTCTCTGTGAAAAGGTTGAACTGTCCATTTTCTGAGAGTTGTATGTCCCCAAGGCCAGTCTGGTTGTCCTTCTGGTTGCTGGTCCATGATGCAGCTGTGACTAAGGCAATCATCTCTGCTTTAGTCAGGTTGGCATGCATCAGTCCTTTGTCTTGGCACATCTCAGCCAACTGGCTTCTTGTCAGCTTGCCATACTCCTCTGCTGGCATCCTTCTCTGCTCTCTTTGACTAACTAAGCTAACAAAAAATAAAAATACTGCGGTATGAAACTCTGAATGTTCACTGTCTGGCTGATTGAGTGTACAAACACCTTCTTTAGTAACCACTGTTTACAGACTACAGGGATTCAATATCCACACCACCGAATCCTAATATGTGGATATCCAATCACTGCCACCAATATAAATATATGTGATGCTCCACCACTGGACCAGTAATCACGGATCCTCAATCCTCACCACTAGCACTAGTGGGGATGTACCTTGGGATGATGATACGTTACCCACACAGTATTTCCAGATGCAGCTCTCTACATCAAGTGCAATTTCCCTTAAAAGCACACAGAGACCACAGTCAGTTCAGGGATGGTTTCTCCCTCTTTCTCCAGATCCCCAGTAAGACTCCCCACTGGTACAGCTATAGAGTTGACATCTCAGCAGAGTGGTCAAGCCAAGACCTCCAGCGCCCTCTCTGCCCAACCAGTGCTTTGTGTCTCTGCCCAAGTAGCTGACTCACACACTCTTTGAGGTTTGATTTATACACACACACACACACACACACACACACACACACACACACACACACACATGCACGCACCCACCTGGGAAAGGCTGACACAGGTTTACTAGCTCTGTCTTCTTCTGCCCAGACTATAAGGTAGTTATTCATGCCACCAGCCAACTCTTTATCAGCTACTTTGAGGCCCTTAACAAAGGGTGTCCAATCTTACTGTGTAATGTTACTGTTAATACAAATGGTAGTTTGACAAAGAGAAAGGCTATTAGGAGGGCCTACACATTGTCATCAAATAAATATGCAAGTTCTCTTAGAACATAAATGCCTCTCACAAATATTAGCCACAATGAAAGGTTTAAATATATTTAATAATAAATAATAAAGGAACAAGAAAATACTCAGTATATGATCACAGTAACATCAGAGTTCAAAATCACAGGAAATATTTAAAACAACATTGCAGAACAGTCTCAAATAAATAAAGAAAACATGTAAATTAAGCTTAGCTATATTCCTGACTGTATCTAAGAGAATTACTGTACCCAACTTACTTCACATCAAGGCAAATGTGGTGAGGGGATCTTGATGTTGTCAGGTCAAAGACAAAATGCAGAATACTCAGTTTATCTCAGAGAGTTGTTAAATTAGTATCTCAAATAATATTAGGATAGCTTGCAGAATGAGATAACTTCTTGCCATCTGACTCTATTCGGGGTAAAACCCCCCACTGATGCAGCTGGTAGCATTTAGCATCTACTTGTGAAAATACATAGACCTCAGATCTTTGGCAAATGGTGGAAGTCATAAAACAATAAAACACTTCCAAGATAATACAGAAAACTTCTAGTTCTAGACATTGTGTCTGTTACTGCACCAATACTGAAAGATAACATCCTTTTATTATTTGGCCATAAAATAATTTAATTTCAGCTATTTTTCTGAAGTCAACCTCTTGTGTTACAGTTTCTATTGATAAAATAAATACAGCTAAACAGTTACAATAGTGCAGGTACATTACTGTTCTATTCCAGTAGGGTACACTATGATTACATCTTTAAACATCACTTTGTAAAATACATTTTCAGTACACGTCTGTACAAACCATCTTATATGACATAAATTATGAATCATGTTGATATTCACAAATGACATGTAATTATTTACAAAATTCCAGATAGCTGGGCTGTCATTATCTCCTTTCATGAGGGGGTGTCTGACTGTTTTCTTTATCTTTCAGTCTTTGCCATACAGTCTGATAGAGTTTCTTGTGTGATCTACTGAGTCATTTTCCAGAAGCTGGTAGAGTTTCTCTAATACCTTGTTCTTTGCTATTACAGCTCTTGTCTTAGCCTCTTTATTAGCCAGCTAGCATAGCTTCTTAGCCTGGTCTGTCTTTTCTATATCCCACTTTTTCCTACACACCTTCCTCCTTTCTTTCTTTCTTTTGATAACTTCCTGCACTTCCGCATTCTACCACCAGCTTTTCTTATACACCCTGATTTCATACCTGGCTCAGTTGCATAATTGTTCTATAGTCCTTATATATGCTGTTTTGAAACACTGCTATTTTCCTTCAGCTTCACCTATTTCCTGTTTTCCATGAGGTGTTAGAGCCCTGAGTAATTCATTAAACTTTTGTGCTTTCTCTCCAGTCAACTTCCAGGACTTCAACATGGTCTCTGGTGACTATGGAGACTTCTTAGCCCACTGATTGCAGATAATTGTGGCAACCAGTGTTTCTTGCTGTGGGCTGACTGTTCAGCTTAATAGTGCTGTGTTTGTTTTTCAGAACAAATTTTTATTCAGAATAAAACTACAACAGTTAAAACAATAACAACAAATAATGTCCACTAATGTTTTCATCTAAATACAGTAAATATATTAATTTTATATGGTAACAATAATAAAAACAAAAAACAAGAAAATTCTGTCCCATGGAACTTTATGTCCTTCCTCAACTCTTTTTTTTAACTGAACCAGTAGAATAGGTAAACAATGTTTTACTAATTGTAACATCATCTGAAATTATATAAAGACCCTCAAGATAAGTGTGCATCATATATTGTGGTCTGTCTATGCCCGTAATAGAACCAATGGAAGTCTTACCCCTTTTAACCTACAATCCTCAATATTCCTAGCAGAGCAACTTTGACTTGCCCTCATGAGTTCAAGTTGTAGTGTTCTGTTCTATATAATCCAACCACCTCTACCATTTTTTATAAATGCTCTAAGCTTTCCATTTTAACAAGAGCTGTCTTTTCCTGTTCTGCCAGCTAATACATTTTGTGACCTCTTCTGCCTTTGGAGGGTCTCTCTTTTTTCCACTTTCTAGTTGCGACTTTATTCACTAATAAAAGGATTATTCACACCATTCCCCAAAACTGCCTATTTAACTGATGCACCACCCCCAATAAACAGGCCCTCATTGTTATCTCAAAGTGATCCTTATAATCGCCCCATTGAGCAGAATTTGAATAGCTTTTATAAATTTTGGTACATCTTCACATTCCCAAAATATATGAGCCCATACATCTTTAACATGTTCACCCTGCCCTTGGAAACATTTTTTCTAATTCCTTCTGGAATATAGAAATACATGTGATGGTACTTCTAAGCAAATATGTGAAAATTCCTAGCTTTAATTATGGTTGTTGAGTACTGCTGTAATTCCACCCATGAAGAACAGTTGATTGAACTTGCTACCATCTTTTCTTATGGAGCTTTCATTGTCTCCATTAACCCAGTCTGTATATTCTAGATGATATCTTCCTTATCCCTTTTTCCCTCTCTGGTATCTTTTAACAACCTAATTAGTCTTGGTATCTACCTCTCCTCCTCACTAGTCCACTTTTAATCCTTTCACTGCTTTTCTTACTCCTATAAATGCCCATATTAATCTGTTCTGTAATTCCCATTCCCCTTGTACTTCCTTCCATGTCCTCACCCATTTTCCAACTAATAATTTTTGCCAGAATTTTACTTGACTTTGTTCTCTTGCCAAACTCCACAACATGTTCTGTAACTCCTTAACTAACATCCTACCCCCAATTATTTTCTTCCCATCTTTCCAGCCCTTCAGTTTCTCCAGTTCAAATCATTGATGTAATTGTTTACTTATTTTTTACTAGGCCTGTACCTCAGTCTTTCCATCCCTCAAGAATACTCTCAGTAAATCTTTTGCATCCCTTTAAAGTTTCTTCTGCCATCTTCACCCACTCCTGCTTGTGCTTTTGCTTCAAACATCTAATCAATAACCCCCCCCAACATGGCTGTAAGTATGTCAGTGTATTCAGTACTTCTAATTACTCTTTTTCCTTTGGTATTGTAACCATTTTCCATGTTGCTCTCGGGTTCTTACCCTCCTATAAATAATGAGACATTATTTGCTTCTACCTTTTTAGTGCTTTACCCTCTAGCAAACACCAGAATATTGACTCTGGTATAACATTGGCAGATGAACATAAAGCTGCAAGACTTGGGCTCTCTGATCCAAATCTAGTGATATCACTCCTCATTTCTGTAATGTTTGTTTACCTTTTTCCCAGGCTTTCTAGATGATTCTTATACAGGGTCTTCTTCAACCGCACACCTGAAATATTTGATTGGAGACTGTGCAATCATTATTGTTTCCTTCTTTTCTCATGTTGAAACTTTTTAACTGTATTTTCCTTAGTTTATCTTATTTCCTGCCCGTCTTCCAAATCACTCTAATATCTGCATTTCCTTATTCTCTCTATAACCCTTTAACATTAACAAGATGTCATCAGCATAAAGAGAGAGTTTTTTTTCTGTTTTCCCCTGTAATCCAATCATTTAATTGTTGACATCATTATCATGATTGACAAGGGCTCTAAGTGTAAGGTGAATAACAGGGGAAACATGGGATATCCCTGCCTAGTTCCCCTTCTCAGCTTCACTTTCTTAGACATCCTTGCTCTGATTTTTATCTTCACGTAAGCCCCTCGTGCGTTTTCCTTAACATTTTGATTACTCCTCCTGGATCTCCCATCATCTCAATAATTCAAATAAAAGCTCCACCTCACCCAATCAATAGCCTTTTCAGCATCTATAACCATTATGGGTAATTCATTCTCTTCTTGTTTTGCCTCTTGCATTATTAATAAGGTTGTAATAATATTAAGGGTCTATATTATATCATCGAATGCTTAAAAAAGCGAACGCTGATTGAGCGATCTAATTTAAGTGAAAGCTTACAATCTCGAACTGTCAGATCAGCGATTTTTTTCCCAGGGAAAAAAATTGCTGATCCAAAACACATACACAAAACACAAGCACACCAAACAAACAGAAATCCACATGCATACACCTAAAATCTGATACCTAACCCTACACTAAACTATGCACACACCACTAACTACCCACTTACCTTAACCCAAACCCTAACCCTAATGTCCGTCACTATCGCACACTCACCTCACCCGCTTCCTAACCCTTACTCACTTAAATCCACCCTAACCCTCATGTCCACTCAATCGCACACACACCTAACCTGAGCCCTAACCCTAACTTACCTAAATCACCCTAACACTCACATCCACACAATTTCACACTTACCTGAATCCGACCGGTAACTTTCCACCATAACACTGAAAATACCGAAGGAACAGAAACGGACAACCAAATTCTTTCCCTAGGAAAAAATTTGAGTTTCTGCTGCTTCGATATTTTTCTGTTTCGAGAAAATAAGTTCGATCAATCAGCATTCACTTTTTTAAGCGTTCGAGGATATAATCTAGACCCAATATTAACCAGTGTCCTTCTCCCTCCTATGAATCTCATCTTCATGAATTACTTCTGTCAAGATTTTTACTAGTCTCACTGCTATATGATTCATAAACATTTTATAATAATTATTTAGAATCAATATATGCTTATAGAATACATGGGAGTTCAGGTTTTTACCATCCTTGTAAAAAAAAAAAGTTTTTCAGGTTTTCCAGGTAGGGGCCGCCACAGCAGATTACCGGTCTGCTATTGATTGGGTGTGAATTTTTACAGTGTTGAGGTGCCAGCCCGGCACCCAATTTTCACAGAAGGCGCATACACTCAGGCACCTACCTGCATGTTTTTAAATTTGACTTCACCACAGGGAGGACATGCAGACTCCACACAGAAGGTGCTCCAGCCGAGAATTGAACCAGAGGACCTCTTGCTGTGTGGCGACAATGTGTCTTTGTGCATAACGGAAATTAATGCCTCTTTCCAAGAGCAGGGTGGATCCCTACCTTTCATCATTGCTGTAAATAGTCTTACCCATCATGGTATAATCAAATCCTTCACTAATAAGCATGTTTCTGTTGGAAGCCCATCTCTTGCTGGTGATTGTTTACACACATTTTGGAGATAATCTCCTCTTGTTCCTCCTTTCACATCTTCCTATAAGGTATGAAACTGCTGCTATCCTGACAATGGGAGCTCTTTTGCATCCCACCATTCCTTATGCTCTTCCAACTTGCTTAAAATCAGATTCTTCCTCATTATATAAAGTTTCATAGTACCTTCTGATTTCTTCCAAGAAGTCCTCCAACTGTTTTACCTTGTTTCTGTCTCAGGATCCTTCATTTTATATAGTCCCCTTTTTATCTCATGCTGCTTGTTTATCTTTGTTAGTGTTCTCATACCTTGAGAACTTCAGCTGCATCACTTCCACCTTAAGCAGAAGTCTTTTTTCTTGATCTTCTTGTAATACCTTCTTTAGTTCCATCTAACTTCTTCCCTTTCCATCCTTCCTCCATTCATGTAACCTCTTTAGTTCTCTATCTTTAGGTTATTTAACTTCTCTCTTCCTTTTCCTTTGGTGTACCTAATTATTTATTCCCATAATTCTTGCTTTCCCCTATCTCACTCCTCACTAGACCAATTTTGAATCTCTATTAACCTGGTCCTCATTTCTTCTTCTACTCAATCCTTTTCTTTAAGACCATTTAATAAATATTTAGGAAACCACCAATGTATTGCTGATTTATGTGAGTTCCTCCGCTCTATTGTTACTACTATCACTGCATGATACCAAGACAATATCAGGTATATCCTTGTATTTGTTGCCCTTCCTATATCCTTGCACCTTATATATAGTCTGTCTATCCTAGGCCATGTTTTATGCCTAGAGGAGTAATATGTGCACTCTTGAGTATGTGACTGTTTCCTGGAAATCATCCAACCTTCACTAGTGCCAACCTGTCTATAAAAATTTGCCAAAACTCCTTCCTTTGTCAGTCTTTGAGTTCTTGAGTACCCACTCCCTTCATCGTCAGCCACTAAATCACTCCATTTTCTCATCACCAATGTCATACCCCCTTGTTCCCTTACTACCATTGTCAATAATCTTCTCATGTCCTTAATAGATATGGCCAAGGATTAATCAACTTCTACCACTGTCATACTCCCTCCTGCTCCCCCTCTGACTATACATTGTCATCCTCCCCTTCTTATCTCCAGATCTTTGTTGTTAAACTCCTACCACTGTCATTCTCCCTCCTGCTCCCCCTCTCCCTATCCATTGTCATCCTCCCCTTCTTATCACCAGATCTTTGTTGTTAAACTAGTATCACTGTCATACTCCCTCCTGCTCCTCCTCCTGCCACTATCCATTGTCATCCTCCCCTTCATATCTCCAGATCTTTGTTGTTAAACTCCTACCACTGTCATACCACCTCCTGCTCCTCCTCTCCCTATCCATTGTCATCCTCCCCTTCTTATCTACAGATCTTTGTTGTTAAAGTCCTACCACTGTCATACTCCTTCCTGCTACTCCTCTCACTATCCATTGTCATCCTCCCCTTCTTATCTCCAGATCTTTGTTGTTAAACTCCTACCACTGTCATATCCCTACTGCTCCTCCTCTCCCTATCCATTGTCATCCTCCCTTCTTATCTCCAGATCTTTGATGTATCTCAATGCCCAAATTATTTCCTGCTCATATCACCACACCTCGTCTCTTCCTTCCTTCCAATACTGAGTCACTTAACACCCTAAACTTCACTCTGTTTAACTTATTATAGTATTCTTCACTTAGGTGCATCTCAGGTAACACTATAAAATCTACTCTCATTCACTATGTATACAGAGAAATTCCACCTCTCACGACTGGGATGCTTAACTAACTGACATTTTGTGTCACTTCCTTCAACAGCTTTGTGTGTACTTCTTTTTGCTTAATAAACCTCTCAGAAGCTGTAATATCCCACAACTTGACATTGTATTCCCTGAAATTGTCCTTTCCAACTTATCCTTAACCTGCAATCCTCAATGATTCTATTGCCCATAACTGCATTTTTGTAATCTAGGGCTAATTTCCCTTTATCCCATCTTCATGATAACTAGTTATGTTAATTATATACAGCTTTTTGATCTGCACATCAAAGGAAGAAAATGTATCTCCTGGCATCCTCTAATCACTTACCTACAGCCATGATTATGGCTTTCGCTTACTAGCTGGCAGGTAGTCTTCATGGTACCAATAGGACTTGTCCTCCCTTTTTCAAATTTACAGCTTCTGCTGCCTTAACCATCTACCCTTCCATCTAGCATTGATAGATCCCACATTCTTACAAAACTTCACTTTTCCGCCTCTCCTCCTTAATGTATCACTCTGTCTTCTACCTCCTCCAAGTTACTTGCCTCTCTGCCCATTAATGTTGGCCATTGAACCTTACCTATTAAGCCCATATAATATACTCACTCTAAAACGCTCTACAGTGTTATAAATTCCTTCAAATAGCCCCCCACCTTTATCTAATCTCCAAAGTCTGTTCACAATGTATACGCACTACTAATGATGTCTGTTACACTATATGTATTAACACAGTATGCAAGTCATCAATAATTATAACATTAAGAATAAACAAGTAAAGAAAATAGAAACAACAGGACATTTACAGAACAACACAGGAAGTTGCTTTATCATGTCACTTAAGCTCTTCTTTAACTGCCTTAGCTGTATTATTTTCAACTTCTTCACTCTCAAGACAGGAAGTTGCTTTAACATGTCATTTACACCTCCCTTCAACCACTACCTGACCTTAGTATCAGGACTATTTTCACCAGTCAATTCCTTTCCTACACTAACCTCTATACCTTTGTTGTAGCTACTGATATCAAAATTGAAAAAAATATACCATAGGAATGCCATCAGCCATTACATTATTAATAATAAACAAATAATGTTAATAATAAACAAATAAGCGAAAGCAACTTCATGACATTATTTTGACACTCATAGCTTCCACAGAACACCTTCTCGTTACAGTATCTGTTGTCATTTTACTGAAGGTTTCACCTCCTCCCCCAACCCACATTCCAAACAGGCTATAGTGATGTTAAAAAAACAGTAGCACTAACAATGACTAACACATAAAGAAGAGGATTCCCTGTAATGTTGTCTTAGAACCTGATAATTTGATATGTACTATTCCATCTTTTGAACTGCGCTTTTTCCCCATTATCTTTAGTAACTCCTGTAAGATACCGCCCAGACACTATGTGTGGAATAATTTTTCCAGCTCTTTTTAGCTCTTCCACTACCCTAAATGGCCTGAAGCCCCTTGGCTGTAAGATCCTTGCTACAGACCTGGCAGGGGAAGTACCTTGACTACCTAAGTAGGAGTGTTAACATAATTAATTCTTTGTTTCAACCATGTCAACAATTTCCAATATAAATTTCTTTTCAAAAGCCAGTTAAGGGCTACCAAACCAAATCATAATAGCCTTTGACTTTGTAATGTTAAGTTCTAACACTTAAGCAAACATTCATGCTCAATTCTCAGCTTAACGTATAACTTTTTAGCATTCAACAAAAGTAGAATAACAACCCACTCATCTAGAGACACACCTGTCTTAACTGTCCTCACTGTACTCCATAACTGTTTAGTAAAGAGAATGTTACAGGCCTCATTTCTCCTTCTATCAATAGAAGAAAACAGTTCTCCAGCTGTCCTGTTAACAGCTCTGTCCCTTACTTCAAGAAACTGCTTTCCTCCTTTCCCCAGCTTTTTTTGCAACCTTCATATGTACATCTCTTACCACCAAAATTTAAGTCTTCATGAACACAGTCACATTCTTTTTATTAAATTGCCTCTATCTTCCATCATCACTTCTTCTACATTCTTTCTTGCAAACAAAGAGAAGTGTAGTATATTGGCAGTTTGGTGTTCTTTAGTCATGGACGTGGTCACCAAGTCTCTTGGGATGGAGTCCCTGTTCACCATCATGTTGCTCTCCTCCTTCAGCAAGTTGGCTGACTTCTGTGGAGCTTCCAGTGTCTCTTCTGGATCAGGAAATATCCTAGGTGAGCCCAGGAAAAATATCCTTAATTGGGATGGATATAGCACTCTCCAGCTAAGTCCTTCCTGCCTACAAAATTCTATAGCAGGTATAAGGACATTCCTGCTTCTCCTCATCTCTGCTGAAATGTCCATGTCCATGAAAACTGGTTGGTCACCAACCTTTAATTTGGTCCATGGCTTGCAGACCTTTTTAAAAGCCATTTCCCTCTGCTCAAAGGTTTGAAACCTCACAACTATTGGCCTGTGATTACTACTTCCCTTTGCTCACAGTAACCATGCCAATCTATGGAATCTTTCATATCTGGTCTCTGTTATGTCCATTTCTGTCCACTTGACCAGGAGACTCTTAACATAATTCAGGCAGTCTGCTTCTTCATTTCATTCTGGCACACCACGTATTCTGAGATTTTTCCTTGTGTGCTTATCTTCCATTTCTGTTAACTTCATTTCTTTATAATCTGGACTGGCTCCTGCAATCTCCCCCCTCAACTTCAGCTCCAGGTTATCATCAACCATTCCTTGGATATCAGTTACATGTTTACTATTGGTGTCTTCCACTACTTGCCACTTTTTACCTGATTTTGCAAATTTTCTTTAATGGTGACTTTCATTTCTTTGATTTCACACCAAATTGTTTTAAGTGAAAGTCACTGATTCTCTCATTCCTCCTGAGTGGGTTCTATATAACCATTGTCTAATACCAGCCTTCTGCCCTTGGACCCTCACAATAATGGCTGCCATTTTTGACTTTCTAAGTTCCTTTTAGTTTTTTGTATCATTTATTGTCCAGAGCCTTAACACAGCTACTTCTGATGCCTTCCTCTTCACTATATTCTTACTTTCAGAGCTGTTAACTAAAATTATTCACAACTTTGGCTGCTGCATGTGGATCTGTGTTTGCCCACAGCATGTCGTACCAGAAGTCCAATAGTTTCAGTTCTTAATCCTGATGAAAGTATTCAATTCTGTAATGACTTTAGGAAATAAAATACGATTTTAAAGGTTGAAAGCTATCCCATGATCAGAACTCATGAGTTGATACCGAATCTAGAAAAATCAGGTTTTTGATAACACTAGATCCTGTTGAAGGGAGAATGACAGATACCACTTACACCATCGGAAAGAAGAAAAAAGAACTTTATAACCCCTGATGGTCTATTTCAGTACACAATGTCACTATTTGACCTACATGAAAACTCAGCCATCTTTTAGAGACTGTGGGATAAAATACTGATATCTCATTCCTGAAATGCTTCTGCATACCATGATGACATGGTTATTCATTCAGAGGATTAGAAATCAAATCAGATTTTGCAATAAGTACAAAGAAATGCAAACTGCATATGGCAGAAGCAAAGCACTTGGAGTACAGTGCAGGAAGGGAGATGCTAAGCCCACAACTAGAAAAATGAAGACCATACAAAAGTAGCCTATACCCATCACAAAAAAAGACAGTTTAATGCTTTTTTTTTTGGTTAGCTGGGAACTCCAGAATTTTGTGCCTAATTCTTCAATGACTGCTTACTCTTTGATAGATTTCACAAGAAGAAAAGGTCATTTCAAAATGCAGTGGTCTCTTGAGGCTGACAAAGCATTTAATGAACGAAAAACAACTATATTCTAAACCTGTGTTAGTGACTATTTATTTCAATAAAGAATTTACTTTCTATTTTGATATGTGAGAAGTAGGTTTGGGGACAGTGTTATCTCAAGACCTTCAAGTCTGGAATACCTTGTGTGCTATATCAGCAAAAGACTGAGTAATGTACAAGGGAGATAATCAGACATTTAAAGAATGTTTCTGGCAGTTAAGTGGGTCTTCAATGGACTGAAGTACTATTTGTTAGGTAGACACCTCAGTCTAGTGACTTACTGTACAGCATTGCATTGCCTTAGAAGACAGACTGATGGCAGCACAAAGTTATTTTGGTGGGCACTACCCTCCTAGTTCTTCCTATACACTGAGAACTTCCAGGCCCAGCCTAGCCAATCAAAAATACTGATGGGTTGTCAAGGGTGTATGGCCCATTGTTATGAGTAAAAGCACTGTGGTTTTGTTTTTTGAAGGGGTAATCAAAATACATTGGGTCTGGAAGAAGGGTAATACAGCTTTAAAATGTGTGCTGCAGTGGGTAGTGTGGGAATATTTTCAAAAGCAAACAGTTCGGCAACACTTTTTGTCAGCAACTTGGCAATGAACTGTTTGCACTTTAAGTCTGTACAAATGGAAGTAGTCTAGATAGTCGACATCAGAAAGTCAGTTCCTTGTCACAGAACTAGCGAAGAGGATATTTCTGGAGGTGTGACTTTGACATTACTGGCAGGGCAAGAAGTGAAGTTGTATCAAGTGAACTAATTTCAGTGCAGAGCTGGAATTAAGGCCTGGTTAAGACCTGTAATCACAGACTTTTAAATATGGATTGCTGGTTGAAAACCTGTCAAAGACTGAAAGGGTACTGAAAAAAATCGTTGTTCCAACTGACATATTAAATCTATGATTTTATATATTTTTGTCTCCATTTGCTCCTTCGACTTAAAATATTTTTCATAACATCTCTGGCAGGCAATTAAACTTTGATAAATCATGATGAATGCAAAGTTTGTGTACAAAATTTTTCATCAGACTACAGCAGCTATTCACCGGTTTTGATATGCCAGTAGAAGTGGCCTTGATGGATTTACTGTTAATTTCTGGTCAAAGTTTAGATAAACTTGCCAGGAACCTGCACTATAGAATGTCCTTATAAAACCTGGGTTTTTGACAAAATCTGTTTTCAGTTTGCATAAACTCATTTCCTGGCAATGGAATTTGACAGTGAAAAAACTTTAAAATTTAGAAGGTTTGATTTTCTTCTGATTTCTTCTTCACATCTCTGGCAAAAGGATATGATATATATTGTTGAGATGGTATTCTTTAGCTGACAAAATACATTGAAGGCTATGTGTATGATCTGTGGTTGGCTTTTGTATGGTGAAAGAGATATTTGAAATGTGAAAAGAATATGATGGGAAAGTCCTGCTATTGTCTCTCCACAATGTCTCAAATGCATGTTAAACAGAAAGATATAAAACACATGAGTATTGTCTGCAATAACCTGACTTTAAATGACTAGCAAAAAAGACACAAAATAGCCTAACAAGAGCCAAACTTGTAAAAAGACTAAAGTCAGGAAACACTGTAGAAAAATACTGCTTTAATTACCAAAATCCACAGAACTTAGCGCTTTCACCATAATATAAGGCATCATAAGAGTCAGTGGAACATTTTAAAACATTCTTATAAGTAGTTACTTCATTTTTAACTACAACCAAATTCATCAATGCATTAATTATTTATTTATTTTTTTAAATTTTTTAATGATTATATGGTTTTTAAGTAACTGGATTAGTTTAGTAGGAGGTTTTTTATTTAATTTTATTTTTATTTATTTTTATTTTTTGTTTTATTTATTTATTTATATATAGTTTTTGACTAATTACATTGGACTAGTGAATTAATGCATTGATGAATTTGATTGGTTGCAGCTAAAATGAAGTAACTACTTATAAGAATGTTTTAAAATGTTCCACTGACTCTGATGATGCCGTATGTATTATGGTGAAAGCACTAAGTTCTGTGGATTTTGGTAATTAAAGCAGTATTTTTCTACAGTGTTTCCTGACTTTAGTCTTTTTACACTAGTATTGTCTCTGTTCACAGTCTGAGACTTTATAATCAGATTGTGAAAGATATACACTGCATAAATAAAGTGGCACACAAAACTGAAGAACTGATTTATTTATTTGTTTATTTATTGACATTTGCTGACCGAGAAAGTCCAACTGAGTCAGGAACCCATTTTCAGTGAAGGCCCAAGGATAAAAGCTCCAAAACAGATACAAACATGAAAGATTTTACAGTTATAACTAAACAATACATACATTTCTAGAACAAAGTACAGACATTAATAGTCTTATAGTTCTACCTAAGTATACATACATTCTTAGACATTATACAATTTATCATGTGGCTAGATGACAGTTTATAGTAGATTATAAACAGTTCAGACTACAAATTTTAGTTAGAGTTGTACAGTAATATCAGAGCAGACTATGTTATACAAAGACATAAAATTTAGTAGTTTTGCTCTGTAAGTATAAGGGTAAAAGTTCAGTAAGGGGAAGACATAGGGAAGAGAGTATGTATAAAGTTAGTAGCAGAAGTAAGGGATAATTGAGAGAGCTGAAGTCATGGTAGGGAGGTTAATATAAACAGATATTCTATGAGGTATAGGAAAATATTAAGGAGAAGAATTCAGTAGGGAGGTAATGTGATAGATATCAAATAATGTGTATGAGAATATTACAGTGAAATTTTTGTTAAGAAAAAGTAGTCATAGTAGATAAGATAAGAAGATGTATTGAAGAAATTTAGAAAAGCTGGAAAAGGGGGTTAGAATTAAAAACAACTTTTCAGGGGATAGAATAGGAAGAGAGTTAGTGATGGGGAGTAGAGTAGATGTAATAGCTGAAGGAGAGAAGCAGTCAAAGAAGAGAGATTAACAATTGGTAATTTGATAAAGCATCTCCAGATACATATTTTTGAATCCCGCTACACGCTATAATATTGCTACTGCATCTTAAGTGCTAACTCTTTGCTATCCTTGTATGAATATAGGTCTGTTTTAATTGCCAGACTGATCATAAGAGAGCCATTCTAACACAGGGAGTTTGATTTATTTTACCACCATCTAGTACTTGTAAAGGAAAATGTCACTATGCAATGTAATTAGCCTTATCTTCTCTGATCTCTATACTGTCATCTACATTTTGCTTAATAATCAGAACCTCTTCAGTAACTTTAATTTTTGAAGGTGCTTCCTTCCAACAGATCACATAGGCCCCACCATTTTCATGTCTTGAATTGTTTCATACAGGAATTTACTTTAAGCCTGCATGACCCAAAGTAGACAATATGGATTCTGTAGTATTCAGTGCCGGTCATAGCCCAGGATTTTACATCCTTAGGCTTCACCTTGCTGATGTCTGGATTGTCCAGACAACGATTTGCTGGAGAAATATTTATAGGAAGAACAGTGATGAACTACATTGCTGCACTACATAAATAAACCGATAAATGCTTTCATTTTTGCCAAGTGAAGGTTTTCTGTTATTGATTGATCACTATGATGTGCACTATCACACTTGAATGAAACTGTCATTTACCTTACCAAATCTTTGAAGTGACAACTCTCAGTCTCTCACAATTGATAAGAGCTGGAAAATTTCACACACAGCAAACATGGAAGAGGGATGAGCCTGAATTTTAAGGACTTCAGCTTTGAGCACTTGCTCTGAGCTTAATGTGCTACAAACACGATAACATGCTGATTGCCTGCTAAGTTGTATAGTCCTGAGTGTTACAGAGTAAAGTTTTATTGACAGCTCATGCAAAGGTATGCAATGTGGAGCTTTTCTTCCCAGGCTTCCACCTAAAAGGAGCTTTGCCCAGTCACATTTTCCATTAATCAAAGGCAATAAAAAAATAAAAACATTTGTCAAAACCATGCTTTCCTACCTATTCTGTATTAAAGAAAATGAAAACGGAACATCAGCTTATAGTAAGGAAAGATAAAAGTAATGCAGTTGTAAAGGAGCAGTGGCAGTGACTTTTTTTCCTAGACCACCTTGAAAAACAGTGACTTGTACTGTCACTATAAGTCAGAAAACCTTGTTTACACTGCTTTGGCCAAACCATATTATAGGATTCCAACTCAATTCTGAGAGGAAGACAAGACTGAAAAACAAAATCAAATCGATCTGGCAGTTCCCATAGCAACCATTTAGTATAAGAAATTAAAATATGATGAGAAACAAGAGATATTCTGATGTAGCAGTGCTGCATAAAATACTGAATTTTAAGCCATAGACATGCACATGGCTTAAAATTCAGTATTTTGAAATTCAGCATCGTAAGCTTTCAGTATAATGAGACTTAGTCAAATGAGATTTCAGTATTTTGAAAATTAAGTATTGTGGTCTCAGTCAAATGAAATTCACTATTTCGAGTTTCCAGTCATGTGAAGTAGACCCATATATATATATATATATATATATATATATATATATATATATATATATATATATATATATATATATGTGTGTGTGTGTGTGTGTGTGTGTGTGTGTGTATCTATCTATCTATATATATATATATATATATATATATATATATATATATATATATATATATATATATACACAAACACACACACACACACACACACACACACACACACACACACACACACACACACACACACACACACACGTTTCATGTTATGGAGGAGTTTCCTTAAATTTGCTTTAATTTAAAACTGAATGATAATTTGTCTGAATAAAGAAGAAATGACAATTCCAGATATGGTAGTAAATGTGTTTTTCTCCATAGACACTCTAATGGAGATAGATTATTTTCTCATACAATCAATGGACATATAACTTAAATGAGCCCAAGAATATCAAACTTCTGTAATGAAAATCTATTATTGTTCTTTTCATTCTGTTTTAGTGTGGTGTTTTTAATGGAAATCCGTAAATGTATTAAGTTGAATTTGACATAAAGACGTGTTTATACCTATTAGTGCCATTCTGACATTGTTAGATGTCTATTTTAATATGTACACATAGTTTTTTTTAATGCAGAATTGTTATATTAGGACATGATCTACTAAGGAGAAAAGAACAAGTAAGACATAAATCTCCCCCCAAAAACCTAAAAGACACAAAATAAAGGGATAATGATTCTAGCCTGTCTTGATACCTCAAGGAATTTAGGCCTGTGATGCATGTTTTAAGATCCTTCAGGGTCTTTCCAACTGTTTGATATGTTTAGTGAGGTATATCCAGAAGGAGGCATTGTACTCAATAATTCGTCTGATCAATACTGAGCATAGGGGAATGATTACCTTTTTAGAACTTGAAGATATTCCTTTTACAAATTGCTGTCTATGTAAATAAAAGCCATTTGTGACAGCCATTGTCACATGATGGTTAAAAAACAGAGAATTATCAACCAAATTTCCTAGATCTCTGACCTACACATTAATTTTAAAGTGCTGTGCTGTCTATGTAGTATGATATGGGGAGAGACTGTCTACCACAACTGAAGATGCTAAACTTTTTAGCATTTAGTTGGAGCCCACTTTTACTACACCAAGAGTTTACTGTGGAGAGTTCATGCCTTAGCATTTGCGTGCTTGAGAGTGACTTAATAACAGTTCCCAGTTTGCAGTCACCAGTAACCTTTGTTAGTCATAGGTTTTTATGCCAAAAAGGAGAAGTCCCAGCACAGAGCCCTGAGGGACACCACTGGCCAATGCCAAAAAGGAGAAGTCCCAGCACAGAGCCTTGAGGGACACCACTGGCCATTTTCATAATTCTGATCAGACTCTTAAGACTTGCACTGCATAGGCTTTGCCTTTCAGCCAGTTTACTATCCAACTCACCACATATGGGTCAATTTTTAATACATTTAGCTACTGTATGTTGCCAGCATAGGAAATGGTGTTGAAGGCATTGGCCATGTACCATATGGTACTGTCTACAGACTCCATTACCTTTTCATTGAAGTTAACCATATTTAATAGACAGACTCTATCATTCACAAAGTAAAACTGTTGGGGATCAAGTTGAAAAATATTCTTGATACCACAGTTAATCAAATCAATTGCAATATGTTCCATGGCTTAGCAGAAGAGCCTTGTAATTCTATAAGGTCTGTAATTACTTTGGTTCTTAGTAAAGCCACCCTAGTAGAGGGGCATCACCACTGCAGCATGCCAATCATCAGAAATGGAACCAGTAACTAAACATAGGTTAAACAATTTAAGGACTCTGTCTGCAAGGCATTGAATAATGTCATTAATTAAGCAACCCAGCATATTGTCAAGTTCCATGGAGGAAGTATTTTTGGTCTTGGTTATCACATAAATGATTCTTGCAGATAGGGTAGCAAGGAGTTGCCATTTTGAACAAGTTCAATGTAATATAGGGTTTTGTTTCTTAGCTTTCTAACACAACTAAAAAAAAATATTTAATTATCATCAGCTTCAGAAACCAGCCAAAGTTTATGGGTTCCTTTAATTGACCTGAAAGAGGTTTTCATTTGTTTGTAATGCTTTTGATATTTTCCTTGAGAAAACGTATTTTGGATCTGCTATGTACTTTAAAATGTTCCTTTCTTTCCTTCTTTCTTTCTTTTTCTTTTTTTCTTTCCTTGTAAAGTTTTTTTCATGGGACCACTAGGGTGGTTTATTTTTGAATTTTTCATAATATTTGGTTCTTATAGAGACTACTAGCTCTATGCATTTTTCTAAGAGGGAGTAAAATTCCTTAGTAAGGCTTGTTGTGGAACAATCAAAGTTGAAATTGGATTTTTGATGGCAATGAATTTGTTTGCAAGGATGCTGACAATCGCTGTTGTGTCAGAATAGGAAGTATTGTTTTGGATATGTTCAAATCAATTTAAGATATTGTTTCTCAGTTTTCTAACATAGGTTTTAGTGATAATGGGGCTTATTTAGTGAACCTTTTATTTTTGTAGTAATTTTGATATATTCCTAGAGAAGTATTTTGGATCTGTTATATACTTCAAGGAGTCTATTTCTTTTTTTTTAGTTTATTTATGGTAGTAGATCCCCTGGGTGATTTGTATTGTATGTCCTACAATGCCTGGTTTTGGAAGGTATTTTTAGCTCAATGCATTTTTAAATAGATGTAGAATTCCTTAGTGATGCTTGTTGCAGTTTTATGGTCTAGAGTGGAACATCCATCCATCCATCCATATAAAACTCTTTTCTCTTATTTCTGCACATGGACCTGGTCAGTCACTTCAACAACATTCATCTAGTATCAACGTTCACACCACCGAATAGCTAGCCCTGCCATACTTGTTCTTTCATTCATACTGCTTACTCTCATACACACTCACGCGTATGGCCAATTTATATGTGTGTGGCTACTGGATGTCTGTGGAATGTGGATAGAAACTGGAGCACCTGGAGAAAACTCATGCAAACGTAGGGAAGACATACAGACTCCACCCAGAAGGCACCCCAGCTGAGAATTGAAGCAGGGAACTTCTTCTTGTGAGGTAACAGTGCTACCCATTGCATCACTGTGCTGCTCACAACAACAACAATCAAAACATCCATGTCTCTGTGTCCTTTAATAGTATTGCTGTATCTAATGTTATCTGTTATATTATGTGTAGAGCATAATCTCTCCTCATTCATGTTCCTAACTTTCATACTGTGATCTACTCATGGCAAAATTGTTTTTTTTTTTTGTATTTGTTAAAGGTATATACTTTTAAATTTCTCCTCAACAAAGCTGCAAATTGTGTACTATGCATTACTGCTGTAAATTAACAAACTGAGCTTTTCTCCCCAGGCCTCCGCTAAAAATGGGACATTTTTGGCTCAGTCAGACTCTCCTGGTAAACAAATGTAAAATAAAATAAAATAAAAAGTGAAATCTGATATCTCATCATAAAGTGGGGTGAAGTTGACAAATTTACAGCCTTTTAATTTATTGAGGTTTGATAGAAGTTTCTGGGAGTTTAAGGAAGAAGGTCATAAGTTTGTTGTACCATTCGTCTAATTTTTCATATTTTTGATGAAAGATTGAAAAAAAGATAATTCATTTTCAACACACATTTATTTTGAATGCCATTTTAACTGAAATGATATCATTTTCTTGCTCCACTTAACCAACAATGTATTTTAACTTTATTTCTTCAGTTTTTGGTGTGAGATAACCATCTTACAACTACCGACATTTGTGAAATTGTAGAATAATCTGTCTGAAAACAGGAAATTCCTGGATTCAGTGTTTCAAGCTGAATTTTAAAAAACTGCAGGTAGCCTCAGAGACAAACCAGAAAGGATTCAACGTGCCATGTATCATCAATTTAGAGGACAGGAAGCCATTAAGCCATTTACTACATTTACTTCAAAAAGGAAAAGGACAAAATCACATGATTAAAAATTACATTTCAGGCATTGTGTGAACTAAAGAAGAATGTATTATATGTGAGACATTTGTTATTATTTCTTTGCTAGAAATTAAGTAGTTTGAGACTAAAGATGTGTATGTCACTTAGTTAAACCATTGTATAGAACTGTGAATTTAGTGACTTGAATGGATCACTTGGGACAGAAAGAATAGTGTATGGAGACATAAAGGATCAGCTAAGAGGCAGACTAGTGAGATGAATTAATTTAACATTGGACAAAATCATAAATGTGTGAACTGTCATGTGTATAACATACATACATATGTAAAGTGATTAAAGTGTACAAAATTATAAGTATGCCTGAAACTTTTGAGAAAATAAAGCCTAGAAATAACAAAAAGATAGATAACATTAAAACAAATAAAACTTAAGCTGCAGGTGACCACATAGTAACACAAATGATGCCTAACACTGAATGAAAATCCAGAAACAATGTGATGTGTAAACATTATAGAGTTATATATGAAATGCATATTGTAAAACTACAAATGTTTGTAGATTTCTGGGAGATAATAGCCATTTTGCTACATGTTTGATACAGAAAAAAATGCAGCAACTGAAATAAAAGCACTCAAAATCAGAAATGTTTATGGGCATAACTGAATTATAGTCACTGAATACAGTGCATGCTAAATACAGTGACAGTGCATCCGTTGATGGTCAGAGTGACTAATTATACTATCCAGATTTTGATTGAGGGAAATATTTGATCATAAAAGGTGTGGATTGACTGTAAACCTGCTTTTTTAAACTTGACATTGGTGCAGAATACAGTATAATGGCTAAATGCATTATTTATTTATTTATTTATTCATTTATTTATTTATTCATTCATTCATTCATTTATTTTTATTGAACAAACATGTCTAAAAACATGCTTCTGGAGCATTTCTCCCCGGGCCTCTGCTGAAAACAGGATCTGTGGAACCTAGTCAGACTTTCCCAGTCAACAAATGTAAAATAAATAAAATAAATAGAGATAGTCTGACTTAGCAGAAGCCATTTTCAGCAGAGGCCAAAGCAGAAGAGCTTTGTAATAGTAAACTAACCAAATAAAAACAAAGCATGGGCTACAAATGTCTCAATAAAAATAATGTTACACTCATAGATTTTCATGCATTTAAAATTGATCATAATTGTGGTGATGTGAGGTATTGCCAGCTATGCCAGGAGAAGTAGGGCAGTGGATGTGTAATATATGCCTGCATAGCTATCTGGAGTTTTCTAAAGAATTATATGTCATTTGTATATCAAAGTGATTTGTACAGGTGCTTGTGTTGAAAATGTATTTGTAAAGCTGCTTGTTTTAAAAAATGTATTGACAGTAGATCCTACTGGATAGGAAAAAAAATGCACCTGTATGTCAGACTGTACTGTAACTGTTGAAATGAATATATTGTAACAGAGGATACTAGAAAAGAAGGGGGTAATCTCAGTCCAGCTAACTTTGAAAAATAGTGTAAAATTAAATTACCTTGTTTAGGCCATAAAGATTTTATCTTACAGTTCTGATTGCAGCCATAGACAAAATGCCTGTGAAAACCAGGACTAGGAATCCTACCATATTGTCCTTAGGGGTGAACTAATTGCTACCCTGGAAGGGTGGAAGTTTTTGAAATGGTCTTATAGCTTCCAGATGCTATAACAGATCTTATCAAAGCTCTACGTGTGTGTATTATGACACATATGTGCTAGATACTGTTTCAGTTTCTAGTAAAGGGGATAGTGTGGAAACCAGAAGTCAGGTGACTAGATGTATGTGATGTCATTCTGCAAACATGGGCTAAACTCTTGGCCAGGCTTATAAGGGCCTCAGAGCCAATAGCCCAGTAGCTTCCTATGATCCTATGATCCAGCACTGAAATAATGTTTTAATGCTAGATAAGACAGACGTCTCAGGGCAGTCTGTTTGTGAAACCTGATAAGGAGGAAGACCGCTCACCCACATCATCTTGTCTTGCTCTAGTAAGTGAATTAGGCAACAGTAATTCTTTAAGTGAGATTAGTTAAGTATTGTTTTTCTGTATCTGTGTGAACCTTTCCATCTGTGGTATTTTTAATATTTACTGTGCTGAAACTCTGGTGTTTATTGTAAACAGATATTTAGTATTTTCATATTTGTATTATTTATTATTAAATATAGTTAAACTTTTCATTGTGGCTTATCTTTTAGAGAATGTTTTAACCTTTAAGAGTACTTATATTTATTTAGTGACACTGTGGAAGCTCCCAAAAGCCTTGCTGCCTTAGGAAAACACTATCATTTGTATTAGTATTAATTGTACTCAGTATAATTGGGTACCCTTGTAAGTGTCTTAGAGTAGCTGGCTTTGGAGTGTTCTGGTGGCAATATCTACCTTGTAGTTTGGGCAATGGGGGCATAGCTGGTAAATAGGTGCCAGCCTTCCTCAGGTGTGTGTGTGTGTGTGTCTGTGTGTGTGTGTGTGTGTGTGTGTGTGTGTGTGTGTGTGTGTGTGTGTGTGTGTGTGTGTGTGTGTGTGTGTGTGTGTGTGTGTGTGTGTGTGTGTGTGTGTGTGTGTGTGTGTGTGTGTGTGTGTGTGTGTGTGCATGTGTGTGTGCGTGTGTCAGCAACTTGGCGAAGGGACGCAGAGCACTGGTTTCACAGAGAGGATAATAAAGTACTTCGCTTGGAACACTCGGCTGAGGACTTAACTCTACAGCTGTGTCAGTGGGGAGTCTTGTTTGGGGCCTGGAGAGAGAGAGAGAGAGAGAGAGAGAGACAGACAGAAACCCAGCTCCAGGACTGAGTGTGTTCTCTCTGTGCTCTTAAGGGAAATTGTGCTTGGTGCAGAGAGCTGTATCTGGAAATACTGTTTGTATCTGATTTTGTTTCAAGTGAACATCCCTCACCAGTGTCAGTGGTGAGGATTGATGATCCTTGATTAATGGCCCAGAAGAGGGGCATCACAATGTTATGTATCACATATATGTAGTGGCATATAATACTGAATATTCTAATCATGCAGTGGTTCTGGTACATAAAAGAACCTCAATTTTAATTATGAAATATTGCATCTACACTGCAAGCTGTATAAGTCAACAGATTTATTACTGTCATATTCTGGTCACAATCTGTAGCTACTGTGTGAAGTCTGCTTGATTGTGTTTACAAAATAAAGAATACAAGCTATTGCTTCAAGCACTTTCCATGTTGACTAAAACAACCAGATATCCTAGGCACAGGTGCTTCTGTGACTTTGTAGCATTCCAAAAAGAATTAATATAAGTCTGGTGAAAAATTAAAGTTGTTTTATTGGAATGAATGATGAAAATGCTTTGAGAAGCAAGTTGTGACAGAGCTATAAGATTTTTCATAAGAAAGTACAGCACATTCAAACAGAATGTGATTTGAGAAGTTTGAGCCATTCTAAATCTATGTCTGTACAAATGTAATCAATTGCTTTGTGCTCAGGGCAGGACACATGAAAAATGGTGTGTCTTTGGAATTGTTCTAACAGGTATTGAAATAAGGAATTCCAATAAAATATGTGTATGATTGATTGTCCTGATGTTGCAAAGGCAAAGGATATATGGTGCCGATGACCCAATTTGAAGGAATGGATTCAGGCTGTGAGTAGGGCTGGCTGGGAGGGATTGATTGAAATAGCCAATGGTTAGCACTCCTATCCTGGGCAGAAAATTTGGGGAGAATCAGTTACTCTGTGAACCCAAGTGGAGGCCAGAAGCCTTGCATTTCAGTAAATTCTGTAAAAGGGAGTGACAGATGTACTGATGCTCTTATCTGTCAAATGTTCCAGTCACGATCTTTACCATTCATTTCTGCAAAGTGATGGTTGCTGATACCCAGTTCTCAGCTCTCTATAGGGTCTTCACTCCCCAGTTCTACAATCTCAAACAGTCCAATTTCTGAAATATCAGGGGGCATATCCCATGAAGGATAAAGTATGGAGGTACCCAGGGAAAGTAGACTGGGTATGTGGGGTAGATAACAAGAAGCCAGTAGCTGGTAAGATGTAGAGTACTAAAAATATATTTATGATATGATCTTCATCTGAAGTGCAGAATCTTAACTCACATAATCTTAACTCACATATTACAGAAGTCATAGCACACAATAGGAATGATATTCTGAAAAAAGCATGCTGATCTGTTTGAAAGCTTAGGAAATCTGTAGGCTGAGTACCATATAAAGACTTCACCTGATGCAGTTGTTGTGATTCAAGCCAGCCCTTGCACTTAAGGCTAAACTGTGAAAGAATTAAATTACATGAAATAGTCAAATGACTCAAGAGGAATCATTATCTATGTCATGATACTGAAGAAATTTATTTTAGTACATTCCGCAAAGCAGTAGTTTCAGCAGAACAAGCTAGAAGAAGCCACTTCCATACTGCATACATTTAATATATCCTTAATTAGATGCACTTTCTTATGATTAACCTTTGGAATGGCTTCAGCATCAGAAGGATCCCAGAAAGTTAATACTATTGATAACATTCTATTCTGGGGTGTTATGAAGCAAAAAACATGGAAAATTAGTAATCAAATTGTTGAACAGATTGCGGTTGCAGAGTATGAATCTGAAAGCCAGATGCTACACAGGTATCATTTCTCTGAAGTTAATGGGACACATGTTGTCAGTCAGATGCTGTCAAGCTTTGTTAATTTTGAATATACAACAACCTTTTATGCAAATATTGCATACATTAAGTACTTAATGTATTAATTTATTTATTTAACTTGTGTTAAATGTATTAGTGAACTGGGATAAACATATTTACAAGTCTTGAACTGATCCTTAGGAGGAATACAAAAAAATGAGAACACATATTTAAAGTAAAACAACATTGGCAATAATATGTACTTAAGGGCAGTAACTTTGCAGAAAATGCAGTTATGAGCAATACAGTGAAAATGACCTCAGTATGAAAAACATTGCCAACTGAATGCAAATAGAAATGTTCAGTATTGAAATTACCCAGTCCCATAAATGGCAGAGCAGCGCTGCCTACTCTGTTGGGCAGAGGCAATCAGAAACAGAAGATGAATTCTGTAAATATAGAACTTATATCACTTAAAAGCAGTAAAGTGCCACCTTTTATCAGGGAAGATCATGATCACAAGTAACTGAAAGGGGAAGAGGGGGGATGCAAAGCACAAAGAATATCAACATGTGTAGAAGGAAGGAAGAAACTGGAGAAGATAGCAAATGGTGGGTGGTAAGAGGTAAACTGATTCAGTGTATCAGTTTGTATCCCTTAACCATATTTATTTGTTTTCTGTTATTAAGTGGGTTTAAGCCCTTTTTTCTACAGACATTAGGTTAGCAACTAGTCAAATTCCCTCAGGAATATTATTCAAACTTACAAGGGCAATTCTGCAAATGTTTTTTTCCATAAGGTTGAGCTCTAATGGTTGTCAGATTAACTGAAATATTGTGCTGCAGCATATAGAACCTTGAAATTCCCTTGAGCGAGCTAAATTCTTTAGAGGAGGCGATAGAGATTGTGTAGAAGTTTAAAGGTGAGTGTGTTTAGTAAGAAAGTGGCCTTAGCAGTAACCAGGAACTATTTTGCTGTTTTAGAGGTAGTGCAATACTATTCATGGGGGGGGGGGGGCAAAGAAATAAGGTAAAGAATCTTGTTCTTGATGACCTGAAATAATGTGGTATTTTCTGAGTGCTAGAAAGCAAAGCCATGTATTTGGCCATATTAAAAGTGAATTTGTTAAATGACAGCCAGTTCCAAATCAGACTAAAGTGGTTTTACAATATAGAAGAAATATCATTAAAGGTTTTACCTGAGTGACATACAGCTAGATCATCTGCATGGGGTAAACTGTTAATTTCAGGTCCTACAGAAGATCATTGACAAAGAGATTAAAGAGTATAGGGTTTAGAATTTACCTCAGGATACTCCTCTAGAGGCATACCCTGTTCCCAAATTATCAGCAATACCACAGATGGTAAATGATTTGTTGATAAAATCGTCCTTAAACCATAAATTAACTTCACTAGAAAATTTGCAAGATGCCAGCTTACTAAGTAAGAGACTACGATCTACTGATACAAAGACTCTCTTATGATCTAAAAATATTGTTCTATTCATTAGTCTGTTGTCCATGTTGCAGTAAATGTTATTGGTAAATTACTACTAAATTTTTAAACAGCAGCTAGAGTATTGTACTGTACTTAGGAGTGTCCATATTGCCTATCAGGCAGGGAGGGTATCATGTTTTTGAATGTACTTGAGAATTTGATTTTAAGAACCTGGTTGTAAAAATATTAACATATAGAGTACATAGTGACTTGAATAGACCTGTTTACTTTATAAATAATTGCACTAATAATTATTAAAGGCCTGATAAGAGAGAAATGCAAACTATCTCTGTAATAAATAAACCTTCAGTATGGTATGTAAACATTGACATTTACATACATGAGAAAATGGCTTGAATCCCTGGTTTGACACTTTTACGTTGGAATCATGATGCCATTAACAAAAATGCCCCACAGTTCCTCAGTACTGGATGGATTCTCTCTCTCTCTCTCTTTGCAGTGATCCACATTGTGTTCATAAATTGAAAGATGCCAAAATACACTATTTTTTCAAGCAAAGCTTTCTATTACAGAAAGCATTTCTGAATTTTTTTTTCCATGTAGAGGTAATTTATAATCCTGCTTTAGCAGAGAGATGCAACATCCAGCATCCAAAAGACATGCCGCTAATATAAAACCATGGATGTTAGCTGAAAAGAAAAGTGACAAAGCACAAGAAACAAAATGCTTCCACCACTGAGAATGTATTTAAAAGTTCCAGGACAACGTTAGACATTAGGTTGTTTCTTTAACATAACAGTGGTTGAAATACCTTGTTGATTCATGACTTGTAAGGGGGTCTAGGTAATAACTTCCCCTACATTTCACTAAAGTCTTCCTTAGTTGTTAACACCTCTGAATTGGTAAGAATGTAATATACTTTGCAGGCCTTCAGAATCATGTCTTTTGTGAGTGTATGCACAGTGTGTTAAGGACAGAGAGGAAAGGGAAAGAAGGGGTGCTGCATTCTATCCATCAAATACAATCTAAAGATCACCTAAAAAGTAAAATATTCTTTCTGTGGCTTGTACGTGAACACCCTGTAACTTCCAGCATTTTAAACTAGATCTGAACTCCACCTTATGTCTTTGTTACCCCATTGCACATTATGCGCAGAGTACTTATCAATCCTGAAAAAGAGGCAGCTCTCCACTGGAACTGCAAAACCCGAGACCGTGTATGGTTAACCTTCTTATATAGCTTTGTTAATTCTCTAAAGGTATTGTGCCAGCCCAGAAAGTGCTCCAGGATGGAGGTGGAATACCAACTAAGTGCCTCCAGATAATATGAGACCTCACACAATGAGTCCTGAATTTAATTAAACAGCTGTTGTAAAATAAATGTGTGAGCACATACGAACATACAGTTGATCTTAGCTAGTTTTGTACATCAGTACATAAGACAAGAGGTTCCAGGTGATTGTCAGTAGGCAACCTCTAAAGCCCACAAACCTCTCTGTGCAGCCACCACATTGAGAGCATGTCAACATGCAAACACATGCTCCTGAACTATCTGAATGCACTCATCTGTAGGTCTGTGTATCGAGTACATGAATCAGCACAAAGAAGTCAACACAATGAAAGAAAAAAATAAAAATGAGATAAATAGTCCTTTAGTGCCTCCTAGTTCCCTTGCTTTCACATCATTCTTGTTTTTGACACGGCTGAACTTCTCAGTGCCCTTCACTACTGGTACCAAGAAGAATGCCTGGAGCTTCTTATCCAGGGGTTTGCCTTTGTTAGATCAAGCATAGTCATGCAGTGCATCTCTACCTCCATGGATCAAAGCGGTTAGAGACTCAAAGTTCAACTGAGAAGATGTCTTCCTGAGGGACTTCTTGGATTTGCAATTATCCCTCTGACAGTACACTTTGAGATCATTAGCCATGATGGCTGAGATTTTCTCCAGGTTTGATATTGTTTTAAACCTTTCATTTGATTACAAGTGAGTGTCTGGCAAGACTAAATCTCCATACATACTTTCACATTTGTTACCCTCATGGAGAGATGAAAAGACAATCCTAGGTTCAGGTCACTAAAAATGTGGTTTCTTCACATTTTACCTGATATTTATATCTGACAGATGGTGAAAACATTAAATCCCTCACATTAGAAAAGAATGGCCCTCTTTTGCAGTCTTCATGAGTCTACCTTTTTCTGTCCAGCTTAACATTATAAAGATTATTTGTCTCTTAGGAACATCTTTTGGTCCAGGTAGCTTGCTGCTCTGTGGGTCCTTTGTGTGTTTGTGTGCGTGTGTGCGTGTGTGCATGTGTGTGTGTGCGTGTGTGTGTGTGTGTGTGTGTGTGTGTGTGTGTGTGTGTGTGTTTAAGTGTGTATTCAGAAAGTTTGAAGGTCAATAGCAGAACTCAAACCTGATAAAAGTGCCAGTATAGTAATGCACTGGGTATGATGTCAAACTGAAGCACACATATCGCAGTATAATAATACAGAAACTCATTATGCTAAGACTACTTTTAATATGCAACATGTTGGGTACCTCATGCATGTGAGAACTCAGACATAACTTGAATAATACAATCATTTCACAGATGTTAACCTCCCCAAGGTAAAGGTTGTCTACACACAGTGTCAATGTTGCTATTTTCAGGCAAGTATAGAATTTTAAAATTTGGTAACATAGAGTTAGTTAACATGCTGTGTGTAGGGAATATGAAAATCTTATTAGTTGCTGCAGGATGTGATTACTGTGGGCAATAATATACATAAGTTGTAATATAATAGACAAAGTAATATCTACAACCAGTACCATGTTTTGGAGTTAAGCTTTTGCATTGTGCAGTTGACTCATTTTGAATAAATCATAACCAAGTTATCAACAGGAGTCAATGAAAAACTGCAATCACATCATGAAACAATTTCAGCAAAAGGGAAGAAAGGCACAGTACAACGCACTGAATGCTGTTGAAAGGCAGCCTGCAGTAGCAGCCTATAGTAGGAAGGCAGCTACTGCAGGAGGTAGCTATCATCAGTAGATGTCATATCCCTGACTGTGAATAACTTAGCCAATGTACCATATGAGTGCATAGCAGGGGAAAGAAATACACAGGTCAGGCAAAAGTAATGGAGGCAGACATGACAGCTGACACAGTGGAAGCATGCACTGCACTGTAGTTAGTGGAGACAAAGGTAAATGTAACAAATCTAAAACAGTAAATGACCCCAGAAAGTGAATGCATATGTAAAAAAAAAAAAAAGAAGATAATTAGCCAGAAAAAAACAATAAATGAATACAGTGATGATTGTCAAATGCCACCTACCTCATGCAGTCCTGCAATAATTGAACAATGTGGTTATTAAGGTTGCAAGTAGAAGTGTGCAGCAGTGGGACATGTCCATGAGGGAGAGGTGCAAAGATGTAAATAGCCACACTGCTTGATACGTTTATGTGTAACATGAATGATTTCCTCAGTGGGCTGCAGTGTAAGGAATAAAAGTCACTTGCAGAATGACATTTAAAGGGGCAACAACTCTGTGCAGGTATACAGATAAAAATATCGCAAGACATAGCTGATATAGAAGGTACTGACTGGGAAAGTGCTGATGTAGTGGGGAAGCATATCCAAAAACCTCCATTGAGGGAAGCTAACTGAATTTGCATACATACTCTGGCACAATTTTAAGCTTGTCGGTCAAACCTGTTTGACTTGCATTTACAAAAATAAAGTATATAAGCAGCTTTTACAAGCAGCACCTCTTGTAGTCTCAGTTAAGGCAACCTAATATAAAAACAAAAATGCATCTGTGTTTACTGGCATTTTTTGTTAGCCACTGTAGACTGGATCTGATGTAAACAAGTGGTTTATTAAAAATTTGCAATAAGATCAAACTTATGTTCAGAGAAACAGACAAGACATTCAATGAGACAGCCAGTTATGTGAGTGAGTACATTACTAAATCAAGGACAGTACAGAAAGAATCACAGAGGCAACCAGGAGATGTGAGAAGACAGCCAGTAAGTGAATAAGTGTATGAGCACTGTGCTAACCCAAAAGCAAAATAGAGACAGCAGTAGATAAGAAGGCCTCTGGGGGAAAAAACTGAATTTTAAAGATTCTTCAGACCAAAGCTGCACAGAAGAGACAGTAGGAAAAATGATTCTGTTTTATACGTATCATTGCAAATGAAGAAGCAGAATTTGCATCCAGTAAAACTAAAAGATGACTTAATGAGGTATTATGATCTGTTAATTGCCTAGAAGCAGTGCTCCTGTAATATTTAACACAATTTCTCATGTTTCAAATGATGTGACAGATGTACAATCTAAATATGCATGCACTGAGAAAAATACTGGCCACAATCTTTGATCATCAGAAATTTCAGATTGTATGTATGGGAAGCATATTCACAGTCAGACAGATCATAATGATTTACTAAGCATCTTTAGAAAGTTATTACATAAAGTACCTTTGTGATTACAATGAAAGCTGTTGATGGTTCAGAAATGTAATGATGGGGTACATATAAACTGGAATCATGGAGTAACATGCTGGCATGTTTATTAGAGCTCTTCTGAAAGAGTACAAGAAAGAAATCCTGAAAAAGATCTGGATGTCCTGTGTGCTGTGACACAAATTCAAGTAATACTTTAGAAACTGCAAATAACTGAATTCTTGGCATGCACAGAAAGCAAAATCAGAGATCTTATGTAGGTTTAACATTATGCTGACTAAAAAGTAGGAGATGACATTTTCAGCATAATAATATGATCTTTATGCTATTTATTTCCTGCTATTTGGAATCCTGAGAAATTGTCCAGTTGAAAGCAAGGCACTGAGTACCTAAATAGGTTGTTGTTGTTGTGTCTTTCGGCTTTTCCTGGTTAGGGGTCGCCACAGTGGAATGCCAGTCTGCTAATGATTGGCAATAGATTTTTACATGCCGAGTTGCCAGCTCTGACGCACAACCATCAAAGAAGGTACGCCCATTCACGCATGTCTCCACATAGAAGACGCTCTAGCTGAGAATCGAACAGGACAACATCTTACTGTGAGGCGACAACGCTACCGCAGCACCACCACCACAGTATAATGTCAAATAATGATACACAATTTAGCTGTCAAGAGATCCAAATATTTTAAAGACTCTAGATAAGCAGAATGCATGATACAGAGTAGGAAATATATTGACTTGTGATGTATTGGATGAAATGGCCATTCATCTTGCAATTTTGCACTAGAAGAATATTCTATTTCAAACAGGACTTTTTCTATTTTTTTGCCCCCATGTCTGCTGACAATCACACATTCCCCTTCCAGCTGAACATGGACCATTCATTCTTCTACCTGGGAGCTCCACGCAGTCTGAAGGAGAGGGCTGAATGGAAAGAGGCTGTCATCCATTCATCCATGGGGATGCTTTTTTAACACAATGATATGAAGACCATCAGCCATCACAACTTAATTGCCCACTAAATGGCTCATCTGCACCACTTCAAAGACTTTCCAAAGTGACAGCTCATGGCCGCACAGGTGGCATTTGATATTGCCATTGCATCCCCTTCTGAAACCTCAACGACCACTGAATGACTTTCAAATTCCCACTCTACTACCATTCCTTTGGTCATTTGAGAGCTGTGCTGTGAAACTCTTGATTAATTTAGACAGCCAGTAATTTCTATTAAGCCCCAAGTTATGTCCCAGATGATGGAATTCACATAACATAATCATAGCGTAGCATAATCATGAAGGTATTGAATGCCCTCCATGTGATGTATACATGCTCATACACACACTGCCACTGACAGGTGCCATTGCTGGATTAGGATAACAAGCTGCCACGACTCTGAGCATGAATGAGAAACAAGCCTGGACTCACTGAGGGTAATGGACAATTAGAATTAATCTCTCACATCCCCTGGAGTGGGTGAGCCAGCAAGAGTTGCTCACCCCCCAACCCCTGGTTCTTCTAGCATGAGGGCTGTTATTTGATCTTATAGCCTGGATCATCGTCAGGCAAGCAATACATTTATCTCCTGCAAAATCACTAATGTAATGCAATAGAAATGCTAAAAATTTTTCTTGTCTAAAAAGAGAAAATGCCAGATTGACATTATATAAACACTTTTTTTTTCAAAAATGTCATGTTCAAGCCATTGTAGAAGGACATAACCTAAGTCTGTGATCCTGTAATTTACCAGACACACAGCACTGCTTAATGCCCATCAATGAACTTAAAACAGAGGCTCTCTGAACTTATTAAGTGAAATTCAAAAATTTGATTATAGAAACTGCCACAGTAATATTTGCTTAATCAAAATTCAAAGCTCAAAACAGTATGAGCATAAAAAATACATACCTGGTTTAATGTCAAAAGGCCAACATTTCATGTCTGAAAAGCTGGGGACATAACTGGATAAGTTATTGAAATGCAGACAGCTAAGGCAATATTGTATTATGTAACCATAAATCTGAAAATTACATTTAGTTAAGTCTACTTACAACTAAAATCAGAGAAAAGGCAGAAATATAAACATTTTTTTGGACTGTAAGTCCTTCTGTATGTAAACCAGTAACATATATCTTAAACTGTTGGACACCTTTATATAGCTGCTGAAAAATCATATGAACTAGATAGAACAAAGCAAAAAAAACCTTATCATTACTAAAGGCACATAATGTAGAAATTATTTCTCAAAAATCTTGACATCTAGAACAGTGTTTATTTTAATATATAGCCACAGAAAGTATTCACAGTTTCTGATATATTTCAGCACTTTATTAGTACATTGGTTTCATGTCACAGTGTTGAAAGAATAATATTAGGAAATGACACAAAATTACAGTAACATAAAAGCAGATGCCTTGTTTTAGAGATAGGAGGAAGCAACTGTGTGAATTAAACAAACATTGCTATATTTCATTAAGATGAAGAATTTATTTTGGTCACAGATTTCTACTGCACTGATGAATGCACATAAATATTATTGTTAATGTACACAAATATTACTCACTATGATCCTAAACCATGAATAATGCTATCCTGAGATCACTTCTAAATTTCTTAAATCTTACTGTCACCTTTGTATTAATATTTGGTAAAGTATTTGAATATAAATGCTATAAAAATAGAAAGTCCTTCTTGCAAAAGCAACAGTAAAATAAAGAATGATATTATAAATAGGACAAAACTTTGTTTTGCTTTCCTCTTCTATCCTTATGCAGTCAAAGAAATAATTTGCCATGTTTCTGTTCGAACTTGTAAAACACATGATGATGATAGCAAATACTCGGACCGTGGTATTCCTGTACATTTTCTGAAGTAGACTGAAAAGACTGAAATACAACTATGAAATTATTTTTTAAGAACAATTACAGTCATCATTAACACACTCCTTCAATACAGGTGACTGAGATGACTTGTGAACATGATCTGAGGAATAGGATGATAGTATGTCATTTAAGTAAATACAAGCAAACAGAAATTAAACTGTTGATAAAGGTAGTTGGAGTAAATCTGTCTATAGTTTGGATAACAGTGTAATGTAGGAAATTCTTGGTAATGCAACTTCCAGATAAAATGTCCTCATAAATTCATAGATATTTCAAGGTTATTATGTCTTATGGTCATTTATTTCTTGCCAGTTCCTTCCCTCTGTCTGCAATTCTTTTTTCCTTGTGGACCATACCAGTTAATTGTGGAAAATACTTGTGCAAGTTCATTCAGTCATCTAGGTTATGTTTAAGGGAAGATAGTGAGTCACACTGTTTAACATGCAGGAGAAGTTTATTCCAGAGATTATGGAGGTGCTGGGTTATGAACCTATCCCTCCATTATGTTATATTAATCTGCTGGTGAAGATTTAGGTCCCTGATTCTGATGCTGAGGAAACCATTAGATGGGATACACAAGGTACAGAACAATTGGGTGTCAAATAGCACAGTAAGCAAGGCATAGATCTCCCCTCAAAGGTCTGAAAGACATTGAATAAAAGAGTAGAGCTCCCAGCTTGTTTTGGTAGCTTGGGGACATTAGACCTATGATTTTCTTTTGGTTAAGAATCATTGGGGTCTTTCTAACAATTTGATATGTTTAGTGAGAAACATCCCAATGGGGACATTGTACTAAATAATTGCTCCTATCAATATTGAGTTTAAGGGAATCATTACCTCTTTAAGACCATGATGATATTCATTTGACAATTAACTGTGCTAAATAAAAGTATTTCCTCATAACCATTTTTGCATGATGGTCAAGAGAGAGAGAGAGAGAGAGAATTATCAACCCAAGTTCCTAGGCCACATTTCCGTTCTGTAGTGGTGTTTTGTCTATGGTGCTCTGGTTTCCTCCCACATCCCAAAGACATTCAGTAGGTGGATTAGACACTCAAAATTGGCCCTAGGTGTGAGTGTGTGCTTGTGTGTGTCTTCTGTGGAAGGTTGGGTGCCGGGCTGGCAACTCAGCACCATAAAACTCCAATCCCAATCATGAGCAGACAGATGATCTGCTGTGGCGACCCCTAACCGAGAAAAGCCAAAAGAGGAGAAGATTTATCTACCCAAAGGAATGACAGTACACTTTTTAACATTTAGCTTGAGATCATTTTTAGTCCACTAAGAGTCCACTATGAGAGAGAGAAAGAGAGAGAGTTTATTCTAGAGGATTTGGGTGCAAGAGATTAATTTGGTAATAACTCCCAGTTTACATTCTTCTGAAAACTGTATTAGCCAGTAGTCTCCCAAAACTGAGCCTTGAGAGAAACCACTGGTCACTTTCTTATTTTCTGATGAGGATCCTGGAGTTTTCCCTATGGAGGTTCTGTCTTTCAGCCAGTTTGCTATTTGTGTTACCACGTATGGGTCATTGTTTAAAGCATTTAACGGCTGTATGATGACAGCATGAGGAATGGTATTAAAGGCCCCAGCCAGGTCAAATATGTTATGTGAACTGCATGACCACTGCCTACATGCTCCATAAATCTTTCAAAGAACTTTACCATATTCAGTAGACAGGATCTACCTTTCAAGTCAAATTGTTGGGGGTTAAGTTTAACAATATTCTTGAAATTGTAGTTTATGAGATCAATTATAATACATTCATAGGTTCATAGGTAGGTACTAGGCTATCGGCCCAAGGGCCTAAGTAAGCCTAGCCAACAAGGTTCCCTGGCTTATGCCACCCAAGAAAGTTATTTTATGTGCCCCTGTTGAGCAGAGCCTCAGAAGTGATCCCAGGGTGTATTTCCTATTTCCCATCCACTTATCAAGATTTTTCTTGAAGAGTGCTAATGAGGAACTTTGCTTGACATAGATGGGTAGCTTGTTCCAGAGTATGGGAAGTCTCTGGGACAGGAATCTATCCCTCCAGCATGTCCTGTTTATTGTGGTGACAAGGTTTAGGTCCCTAGAGTGTGTAGCTCAGAGGGATTGGAATTTCTTTAGGTGTAGCATGTCCAACAGCTCTGGGTTTGACATAGCTTTATATGTAAGGCAGAGTTCACCTCAGAGTAGGTGATATGCTATGGAGTAAAGCTGGAGTTTTTTGAGATGATCAGTGTAGGGCATCTGTTTGAGGCCAGTAATCCTCTTTGTGAGGTACTTCTGTGGCCTTTCCAGCTGCTGCAGATGTTTTGTGAGGTACATTCCAAATGGGGCGTTGTACTCTATAATGGGTCTAATGAGTGTCAAGTAGAGGGGAACAATTACCTCTTTTTTCCTAGATGATAACCCTTTTGTGATGAGGTGTGCCATGTAGAAGGATTTCCTGACTACTGTGGTGATATGATTATAAAAGGAGAGACTACTGTCCACATGGGTCCCTAGGTCTCTTAGCAAACATTCGGCATTAAGTACACTGTTGCCTATGTGGTAGTTCATGGGCACAGAGTTTTTACCAAAGGGGATGACAATGCACTTTTTGGCATTGAGCTTGCGGCTATAGCTCTGACACTAGACATCTGTCTCAGTGATGCCCTTCTGTAGGATGTCCACATCATTTGGGGACTCAACTATGGCTCCTAGTTTGCAGTCATCTGTGAACTTCATTAGCCAAAGACCTTCTGTGTTAGCCTGTACTTCAAAGAAGTAGATACCAAACAGGAGAGGTCCCAGGAATGAACCCTGTGGTACTTCACTTTTCACTGGTTTGGAGTCAGATTTGGAGTCTGCAACTTTTACAATGAGGGTTCTATCAGTGAGCCAATTGGCAATCCATCTTGTGATGTAGGGATTTATATCTAGTTTAGTGAGTTTAGCTATAATTCCAGAAATGGCAATGGTGTTGAAAGCCTTGGCGATGTCAAGATAGGTTGTGTGAACCACCTTACCCTCATCTACAGCTTTGGTGACTGCCTCAAAGAAGTCAATCAGGTTGAGGAGGCATGATCTGCCTTTCACAAACCCAAACTGGGTGGGGTCCACAGTTTGGAGGTTACCAATGTCTTTGTTTATGAGTTCCATGATGATACTTTCCATGGCCTTACAGACCAGGCTCATCAGGCTAATAGGGCGATAGCTCCCGGGATCAGTGGTGGCTCCCCCTTTTGTGGAGTGGGATAACTGCAGCTGTGCACCATTCAGTGGGCACAAAGCCTGATGTGAGACTATGATTGAACATGGTGCTTAGGTGGGGAGCCAAAAATGCTGTATTGCTACCATGCATTTTACTGCCGAGTCTTGAACCCAGGACCCTGTGCACTACAGTTAGAGCAACATAACACTATGCTAAAATAGGCAGTTTCTGCCATTCCATCATTTTGCAGATGAAACTTGTTAGATCTGTAATTTCCTGGGTCAGTTGTAAGACTACCCTTATGCAGTGGTATCACTGTCATAATGTGCCATACATTGAGAATGAAACTAGCAGGTAAAAAAGATTAAACAGTTTAAGGACTGAGTTTGCAAGGGCATGTTTAACACTATTAATTATGCAACTATGTAAACTGTCAGGTTCTATGGGGGAAACATTTTTGTTTTTTGTTAGCACTTTTAGTAAATGATCTTTAGAGATAATTGGGAGAATAAATGATTTGGGTATTTTCTTCATAGACTAGGTTGAGGTTAGTATGTTAGTAGTCCTTGGATTCAGTGGAGATTGCTGTTGGGACTTAGGGTAGTGCAAATGAAAAAGTCACAAACCAAGCAAACACAAGGTATGCACTTTATCCCCAGTCACTTTAAACTTAAAATGGGCTACAATGCGACATTTAAGGAAAATGTGTCAAGGAAATTAAAAAAGCTTTATTAGAAATTGAATTGAGTGCTTTCATCCAATACAAGTTTGTAGACTTCATCAGAACATCAGGGCAGCTCCCCATTCTTTGGTTTGTAAATGAGAAAGTAACAAATTTGTGGTCAGACTTCAGTGGTGAAAGATATATTGGAGTACTAGTACAAGACGTAGCTATCACAGAAACCATAGAAAATACAAAGCAACTGGGCTATGTCACTATTTACACCTTGCCAATATGCACCCTCAGACCTTGCCTCACTTTTTCAAGGAGAAATAAGCAAGTCATGCTGGGACTAAATTTTTGAATACCCATCCAATGGTCTAACTCCTTTTTAAGGAAGATAGTGTGTCACATTGTTTGATTTGGAGTGGACGTTTGTTCCAAATAATGGGTAGTCATTGTGTGATGAATCTGTCTCTCCACCATGATTTGCTTATTTGCTGAAGCAGGTTCAAATATCTGATCCTAGTGTTTACTGGATTGTTTGAGTTGTGATAAGAGATCTTGGATTGACAAATCCTTAATGGCACAAAAAGCTAGGCACAGATCAACCATAAGGAGTTTATAAGACACTGTATACAGAGACAGTGCCTCCAGCCTTTCCTGGTAGTTCATGTCTTTTAGGCCTGTGATCATTTTTGTTAGGAAATACTGGGGTCTCTCCAACTGCTTAATATGTCAGGTAAGATACATCCTAAAAAGGCATTGTATTCTGTGATGAGGCCTGGTCAGTGTGGAATTTAGAGGTAAGGACTTCTCTGGATCTAGATGAGATACCCTTTACAATCAGTTGTGCTAGATAGAAGGGCTTTCCAACTATTGCTGCATAATGATGGTCAAAGGAGTAATTATATACTCATGTTCCAAAGCCTCTCAGTACATTTTGCAGTTTGGTGTTATCTATACTATAAATTGGTTTGGGGGTTGTTTACACAATGCAGTAATAATGCATTTTATGGCAATTACTTTTAGCCCATTTTCTGTGCACATCAATTAACATGTGTAACTTCAATTTGTAGCTTCTGCATGTTAAAAGGGAATTTGAGGATGTCACCCAGTTTACAATAATCTGTAAACATGTTTATCCAGAGATCCTGTTTTTTTTTTTTTTAGAGATCAAAGAAGTATATGCCTAATAGTAGAGGACCTTGCATGCTTCCTTGAAGGACTCCACTGGTTACCTTCTTGCGCTCTGAGGATACACCTGCCACCCTTGTGGTATGTGTTCTGTCCCTAAGCCAGTTTGCTATCTACCTATCTACATAAGGTTTCATTTGAAGCACATTTAGCTTCAAATGTATTTATTATGTTAATTAATTTATTAATTATGTTAGCATATGGTTCAGTATCAAATGCTTAGTTTGCAGATGTCAAGCTATGCTGTATGGACAGCATGAACACTGTCCATGGCTTATATTATCCTCTCAAAGAAGTTTACCAGATTCATTAGACAAGTTTTGGCCTTAATGAAACAAAACTTCTTGGGTCAAGTCTTATAAGATTTTTAATATCATAGTTTATCAGGTGAGTTATGACCCATTCCATGGCCTTGCAGATGAGGCTCTTCAGACTAATGGGTCTGTAGTTTCTGGGGTTAGTAGTTGGGCTGCCCATGTCAACTGACATCACAAATGCTGTGTGCCATACCTCAGGGACAAAGCCCAAGTTGAATAGCTGTAGGAGCAGATTCACCAGCGCATGCTTATTGCTGTTTCACAGAATGCTTGGTATGTTATCAGGTCACTTGGAGGATGTATTGTTTGCTTTGTAACAGCTATCATTTTGTAATGATAGGAAGTTTGAGATCATTTAGAATATGTGGGTTTTATATAGTTGTCTTGGAATGAAATTTGCACTGAATTTGTCCGCCACTATATTTGCGATATCTATTAGATCCAAGTATGTGGTGCCATTTTGAATATGATCAGAGCAATGTTGGTTATTATTTCTTAATTTCTTGATATAAGTAAAGAAGGATTTGTAACTACCCTTAGTTTCATATACTAGTATACGTTCATGGGATGCCTTTGTTTTCCTGAGGGTATTTTTCAATACCTTCAACAATTTTTTCATGCTGACCTTGACTTGGCGTTCTTTAGTTTTGCTGTGTACTCTAAGAAGCTTTTTTTCTTTTATTGTATTATTTGTGCATATGGACCACCAGGCTAGCTTGCTCTTGAACGTGCCATTTATCTAGGTGAGTGTGGAATTTACTTACATAACTACTAGGCATGTCAACATTTTTGGGTTGCAGTTATACCTGAAATTTGAGACGTTATCACTGAATTGCAAGAGGTTAGCATACTTGAATACTGTGATATGTTTATCTGACATCATGCAGATTTTGAAGGAGAAGGTTACTAGTTTGTGGTCAGACTTTACTTAATAGAGATATGCCAGTGCAATAGTGAATGTAGATACTATATTTATAAGCACCAGATGAAGAATATTTTGTCCTGTTGTAGGTTCTTTGACTATTTAATACAAGGAGTTCTTGCTTATGAAATCAAGGAATTTTTGGGTATCCGAGTTTATTCAAGGACAGTTAAAGTCTTCCAGGTTAATGGAGTTCTTATGCATTTAAAGTTCATCCAGTATGTCTAGGAATTGAAGATGGTTTTCAGGGAGCATTGAAGTGGGCCTGTAACTTGCTGCGATCTGATATTTGATTTTATTTATTGATATTTGTATTTCAATAGGTTCTGTTTGTGATTTGTATCGCAATAAGTTCTGTTTGTAGGTCTTTAGGAATCTTCCAAGAAGTAATGTGGTTTATAACAAATATGATACTCCATCACAGTTTCTATTGAGTCTAAAGGTGCAAAACCCAAGTTTACAGGGAGAGTTTTCTGCCCTTTTAAACCAAGTTTCAGTAATAATAAACTCATGAATGTAACCCAAATGAAGGAGGTTATATAGGTCAAGCAATTTGTTATTTAGAGTCTTACCATTGAGCAGTACTACCTTGACATTGTCTGGTTCTTGATTTGCCCCCTTTTTTTAGGTTGTGAAATCCATTAGTTTGACTCTGCCTAAAAAAGGCAATCTGAGGCGTTATGGGCTTTAGCTAGAATGCAAAAGCCTTGGAGTGGGAGTTCCAAACTACCCTTAGAGAAGCAAGTAGGACTCTGCAGCAACTTGTCCCAAAGTGACATATATCAATCATATTTTCTTTGTATCTCAGCATCATTCTTGGAGAAGGATCTGTCCTGCATTTGTTAGATGAATAGACAGTCTCTTCGTAACCTTCAGGGTTTTGAATGCCAGGTCATTTACATCCACATGGACCTCCACCTTGTAAACATACTTGTTCAACTTGAAGGTCTTGAGGGTCCTTGCAACATTTGAGATCTTGGCACTTAAAAGACAATTCATCTTCACCCTATTTTTATCTAACCTTATAAGAATAGAACCAGATGCCAGACTATTGAGTAACCTGTCACCAGTACATTTATATTAGTAGAGGGTTTATATGCAGTGGTTTGGTGGGAGGTTTTATTTTACACTGTATTAGTAAGGGTCAGATCATGAATGTTGGATCCTCTGGTTGTTTATTTACCAACTGTAGTAAAAAAATATCTAGAACCTAGAAACACTAAGGTAAAATGCAGCATTTATTCCAAGTAGGAAAAAAATCACAAAGCTTTCCGGATCAACCCTTCATCAGTGTATAAAAAAAAAAAGATCAAATGCCTTCATTTAAATAGTGAATTCAAACTATAAGACTAAGCACATGACACAGTTGTATTAAGCAGTTCAGTTTAAAGACATATATACTGGTAAAATGTTACTGAAAATCAGTATAGCCATAAAATAAGTAAAACATTTAACTAAGACCCTTCCACACAAGATGTTATTTACAAGTTAACTGTCTTCTTTTTAAAATAGGTTTAATCCTTACTGCTGTATTTAAACCTGGAAAACAATCAGCTTCTAAAAGTGTGATCAATGAGTATTCACATACTTCTAACTCATTAAGATCCCCCCTTTTCCTGGCTATGTCCATGCATTACCTAATCATCACTGTTTCTACCACTCCCGATAGCTTCATATCCAATTATTCCCACTGTAAATGTTTCTACAGTATCAGGAATTTTAATTTTCTACTCAAGTTTATAATAGTTATACTAGCTCGTGCTATACTTACACTAATTAATTTCTAAGTAGTCTCTGTCTGTCTCTATAGTTAGTTATAATGCTTATCTAGTGTCAATTTCTGTTTCTGTATCGAAAGTTGCATTTTTTATCTAGTGTCTAATTTTGTTTTTTTGTATCAAAAGTTGTTTTTTTATTTGTTGTCAATTTTTTGCTTCTGTATAGGTGATCATATTGTTATCATATTGTTCAATTATTTGTTTTTCTGTACTGAATGTGGAGCTTTTCTCCCAGGGCCTCCGCTGTAAATGGACATGTGTCCAGTCGGACTATCCCGGTAAACAAATGTAAAATAAATAAATAAATAAAATAAAAATAGTGTTTTCAGACCAGTTTACTTAACTGGTTAAGAAATGTTTAAATAAATAAATGGAAGCATCAGATAGACAAAAAACTATAAAACAACTAAATGAAGAAGCATTTCTGTTAAAAGAAAGCAGAAATGGGAATACATTATCAAAAACTGTCAGAAATATAGATGTGGTAAAAGCACACACAACATCAAAACATTTCAGGATTTGTCTTACATCATTTGCAGTAATGAACAAAAACTATCAGCACAGCAGAAAACCTTAGAAAGCACATAGGCAGATATAAGTACTAAACAAGCACTTCATTAGTGACCCATGAAGGTTTTATGGAGAACTGGAAAAAGAAAGGAAAAAAACAGTAACACCTCCTAAAAAAGAAATCAATATATTTTTGGAAAGTATTTATGAAGATCCTGTTGAACATAAAGATACTGAATGGATAGAAAAATTAAAGAAACTAGGAGCAGACCTCCAGTTATGAATAAAGACCACAGCATTAAAGTTAGATAAATGTGCCTCTGTCATGCCCCTGGTCATATGTAGAGAATACTGACCTTTAATGAAACATTGGAGGAACAAGGACTTAAAATCTTGATTGCTGTACCCACCTAGATTAAGACACAGTTTATGCTCAAGTATATGGGTATTCAAGTCATGGTAAAAATAGATTGTCATGCTTCACTGAGCAAATTAATTCCAGTCAAATCTACAGTGTGGATATCACTATATCCAAAATAAATAAGCAACCTAATGCTGTATTGTCAGCACTCTGGAAATGTTTGTATTGCTTAATGTTTATATGATTGTTAATGGAGCTTTTCCCCCCGGGCAGCCACTGAAAACGGGCTCTTCTTGGCCAAGTGGACTTCCCCGGTTATCAAACTGAAATAAATAAATAAATAATTACAATACATATCACTGGAAGGTTGTTTGTTTGTCTTTCGGCTTTTCCCAGTAAGGGGTCACCACAGTGGAACTCCAGTCGGCTAATGATTGGCAGTAGATTTTTATGAAAAGCCGAGGTGCCAGCTCGACACCCAACCTTTCAAAGAAGGCACGCCCATTTACACATGCATGTCTTTCGAACGCTACCCAACCACAGGGAGGACATGCAGACTCCACACAGAAGGCTCTCCCAAGCCAAGCCAAGCCAAGAATCGAACGAGAGAACCTCTTGCTGTGAGGTAACAACACTACCGCCATACCATCGTGGCATATATACACTGGAAGGTAAGAAGTATAAAATTAGTAACACAGATGGAAGACGAGTGAGGTACAATGGACTGCCACCTAGTAGGTTTGAGTAAGTCTTTGCAGATTTTGATGATGACAGTGAAGATTCTTCTGTTTGCCAGTTCTTAATATGGTATGATTTGTTATGCCCCCAACCAACACTCATTAATTCAGCTGTCTTACTTTGTATAATACAATTAACTGCATTTTAACTCAGGGAATCAGTTCTGAATGATGTTAGTACACTTCTGAGAGCCAGCTCAGATTATCTGAATCTTCGTTTGTAGACAGAGTCCACCCTAAAATGACTTACATGTTTACTTCTACCTATTAATGTTATTACTGTTATTTTCATTATCTGGTTACCTTCACAGAATTAATGCAATTGCTGGTGCTTCTTTACAAGGGTAGTTTGGAATTGTGATTTATCATGGTGGGCTCAGTTGAAGAGTACTGCAGACTTATCATTTCAGATATATCATGTCGCTCCAGGATAGGTGGTGAGAAGTATTTATTTAGCTCCTTTCTACTTGTTTCTCTCAATGAATTCCCTTGTTGAGGAATGGCTCAGTGATGAAATTCTAGAGCCTTCTTGAAGTGACAACTGCCTTTTATAATTCATACTAATTGTAAATGTTTGTCTGTGCATGTAGCTCTCACGGGAAGGATATATTTTCAAATAATTTACTAGTTGCTTCTTAGATCAGCAGAGCTAGGCCTCTTAATAGAATCATTGGGATCATCCCTTCTGAGCCCACTTTGCCACACTGAGGTCATTCCAAGAGGGGACTCATCCGGCACCTCATTACTCTTTTGTGTTTTGGGCAACCTACCTTGACATTGCTCTTGCAGCCTCATGACTAACTATTATGAATAACCAGATAATTTACTGAGCAATGAAGTACAGATATTACCAGTTCTACACTCTCCAAAGCTGATGTCCTGTCACATCGACCTGACATAAACTGGTGTTTGCCAAGTTACAAGTAAGGAAAAAAAAAAACACTTTCAATTTGGAGAGTCAGTACCTGAAAGTCTAACCATATTGCTGCCCCGGTTTATAATTTCAATAATGAAAACCTCAAATTGTGTTCTTACTGTGAGGTTTGTCAGACTTGGAAAAAGGAAATTCCTTTTTATATAATGGTATGTGATCTGCGTTTGTAAATATAATTGCAGGGTGTAGGGATAATTCTCAGAAATGGAGGTTGTAGGTTTCGCATATGGAGGTTATAGAATATTTTGCAAAACTGTAAAATATGTTTTTTCAATTTGCCCTATCCCTGTAAAATATGCTTTTTGACTTTTTTAATGCTGAGATGGGTTTCTGGTTGTTGATTTTACAAGGCTGAGCATTTGCATGTTTAGAATTTTGTTTCTTATTTTTTCTGAATCAGATTCATGGCAAATATGTAGTTACCTGCAGTGGTTTTTCAACTTGGGGTGAAGTCTAACTCACAGTTTATGATCAGGAACATTGAAACATTGCACTGGGTGAGACCAGCTAAGATGCTAAAGAAAAACAACAAGAAACATGCCAAGTGTAAGTTGTCCAAAACACTGCTGATATTGTTCATATGAATTAGCCCCAGAAAAAAATAAATGCACTAATGCCCATACTAAGTGGAATCAATAACTTGTTTCACAAAGACCCAGACTTCAGAAGAACACAAGTGTTTTGTGAATACATTTATTGATTCCAGTTACACAGACTATTAGTCTAAAGAGGCTTTACTTTAGGAAGACTAAAAGTGATAATTGTGTCTTCATGAACACATTTAGTGTTTCCATTTATTAAAGACTTTTGTGATTTCTTTTTATTTTTATGCCTACAGTAAACCTTACATGCAAGTAAAAAGATAAAGGGTGCATTAAGTTCCTAGATATTCATGTTCTTTTGGCATTCAATACTGAATGAGATAGCTGTATGACTAGCTGACTATATAACCTTTCTTACATTCTTGTCTAATATGTTGTCAGTGTAGCCATTACCTAGAAGCCACAACTTTTTCTTGTTTGATTTGTCAGTTGTGGCCTGAAGGGTAGTTATGCAGCTCATTGGTGGTATAAAGAACATTTTGGGATTATTTTTTGTTAGAATTGATAACAGTGATTTGATAGGGGAAGTGCTGACTGCAGGAATAATTGTGGGATGAACCAAATGGAATAATTGATGGTGGGGATCCCATTGGTGTCTATCTCTTAAGTTATTTATTTATTTATTTATATTTATTTATTTAAATTTGTTGACCGGGAGTGTCCGACTGGACGTAGGTCCATTTTTAGCGGAGGCCCGGGAGAAAAGCTCCACAGTAAAATAAACAGACATAGTTACATTGGATTACATAGCGATTAACAATTTAACATAGCAATTACTTACAACATATTTACAGATGAAGAACATAGTACATCAGTAGACAACTAGAATCTTTATCTGTGAAGTACATAACAGACATTAACAAATGTTACAATGAGAAGTTCCTGCTGTATAATAAGTACTAGGCTTATGAGCATCTGAGCTTGCTATAATCAAGGTAGTTAGTGGAGTGGAAAGAAAGGTAGTGGTTGGATGGGGTGGATGATATTAGAGTGGGAGTTGCAAGGGCATAGCCAGCATGTTTTTAGGTGCACATTTAGTAAAGTTTTGAAGTGGGTGCATGATGGTACGGAGGTAATTGTGGGTGGGAGGGAGTTCCATAATTAGGCTATGGCGCAAGAGAATAGTGCTCCACCAGCAGAGTTATTGGCTTTAGTGATCTGCAAGTTATTTAGTTTTCTTTTTGTTCAAAATCACATCACCCACATACTAAGCTTTTAACAAGTATTTTAATAACAATCACAGACACACATATAACATGATACAACAAAAAAGACAGCTGATAAATACAGACAAATGAGACAAATATTAGAAGTTGATATATAAATATATAATAGGAAAAATAAATAAAGTACTGGGGATATGCAATTAAGTTTCTTTCCACATTTTAAATTATGTCTTAAATGTCTTTAGGTTTAAAAGCAGTGAAAAACTTTTAGATAATCCTTATAAAATGTTCAGCATTAATGTCTTGGGAACTCAGTCATGTGGCAGAAAATCAATAAGTAACTAAGGGTCATGCAATCAGTATAAGGTAGCAAATCTCAGGAATTAAAACTCCAACCAGTTCCCGGATTCACTGTTCTTCCATGCAGGACTAGCTTAGTCCTGCATGGAAGCGGCCGTTTAGGAGCAGCACGGCAGCACGCCAGGCATATTAATAAAGTCGCACTGCCTGAGCTCCTAAATGGACACAGAGCATGTATAAGTGCAGGGGGCGTGTCTGAGAGCAGAGCTCTCAGAATATGCACAACCCTGCAAGCAAGATCAGCAAGTAAGCAATAAGAATGAGCGAGACTGCTCATAGGTGTTCACATACCCCTAGCAACATCTCCCCAAGTTTATAAGAGCAATAGCTAAAATATAAAATATAAACAAGCTAATTTCCTTTTATCAAACAGATAAAATTTAAATGTAGGTGTGTGAGTTTGCCCATTGCTTAGCTACATTTATTGCAGCTTAAATGGCACAAGAGGTTAAATATTAAGATATTAAGATATTAAGATATACGTAAATGAAGCAGTACTTTAATGGTGTAGTGGGCAGAGCATTCACCTTACGAGCAGCCATCCCTGGTTCGACTCTCACTCCAGTATTTTCCATGTCAAATCACTTTATGAACAATATTTTTTGTTGCATAACATACTAAATAACATATATTTGTGAACTGGAGTACTGTATTAAATGCAGATGTGAGGTGTCATTGTCATAATTTTGCAAAATCCACAGATGCCCCATACAGTATATGTACACATGAATCAGGGATACAAATCGAAGGTACAATGTGTAATGAATGATGAATCCATAGACTGTCGAAATCCACTACCTTCCCAAGAACCATTTTATATTACTGTCCAAATTAGTGTGGGGGTAAGCGGGAGTAAGCACTATTAAGCAAGGGTAATCATATTTAAGCAGTAGTAAGTGGGTTTAAGGTTGTTTTTGCGGGGGTAAGCAATGCACACATAGGTTAAGCAACATTGAAGTTAACTCTCTGTAAACATATTAACCGGAGGCTAGCATTGCTTACCTTCAAGCAAACCCGTGCAAACCCGCTTACAATTGCTTAAAAGTGCCTTAATCACTCTGTATGCAACAGTCGCTGTTCTGGTCAGCAACAAAATAAACAGCCTTTGCCGGTCTTGAAACCAGGATCCTTTAAACTATAGTCGCAGCAGTTAACCACTAAGCCATCACAGCATTACATGACATTGAGGTATCACCAAACAGATCCTCACTATAGGAAAATCAAACTTAACATGTGAAGGGAATCTATATACAGTTTTATGTTGTATAACCTACTACATAACATAAATATGTGAACTGGTGTACTGCATTAAGCCCAGATGTGAAGTGTCATTGTAATAAAGTACTGAAATCCCCTAATAAACACAGGCTACCACATATATAACATGTAATGAATAATAAATCAATGCCAAACAGCAAATTAGCCTGACAATAAAGGTCTAACTGCTTAATAATACTATTTTATTAAGCACTGTTAGTCATCGCAGTCAGCATCAGCACAACTAACACATTTGTTAGACACTGCATTTGATTGTACAGGACATATGTCACATATCAGGCTCATGTAATGTTAACATATGCAATGATGTGGTCCCATGGCATATCAAGGAAGAGGGCATCATATCAATAAGGGTGTGTACACTCCCCATAGCCATGGTAAGGTTTGACGGTTGTCAGTGTAATAGTATTGTATTGGTCATACATGCACCACTGATGTTGACATCTGTAAATCAGACATCAGGCATTCACAAATGACATCTGTCCACATATCATCCCAGGTATGTGTCGGACAAACACATAGGGGCTGTGAGCATTAGAGCAGTCATAATTGACACAGTAATACACATTCAGCAATGGAGTGTACACCTGTGAGGTATGGTGCACAGTACATGGCTGGGTGCAGAACAGGTGCACAGCAATACTGTGTACATGGGTGCAGTGTTTTCCAGAACACAGTCCATGCATCACACACATGTATACTGTTGCTAGCATGGATTGACTAAGCTGCACTGCATGCTGTTGAGAACCATATGTTATGCATGTTGACAGATGGGTAATGGGAGGTCTGTGTTTACTATCTTTGTGCAACCTCACCTGTAGGTGTGTGTGTGTGTGTGTGTGTGTGTGTGTGGGGGGGGTATTTTGTCTGTAAGTGCAATCTGGTGGAGTGGAGGAGGATTGATGCATGTAGGATGTGTGTGTGTGCATGTGTGTGTGTGTGTGTGTGTGTGTGTGTGTGTGTGTGTGTGTGTGTGTGTGTGTGTGTGTGTGTGTGTGTGTGTGTGTGTTTGTGTGGGTGTCCATGTATGCACATGTGTGATTGTGGGGTTGTTCATACGTCAGTACTTTCCTTTGGAATCATGCAGTTCATGGATATGGACAGACACATGAGACACCAAGAATACTTGTCTGATATGTAATCTTAGGACAGCTGATAGTATAATAAGGTCTGTAGCATGGAACAAGCATTGGGAGGAAAACTAGACACCAGGTATACTGTTAAAATTGCAATAAGCAGAAAGGTGAATGTCTACCCACATATGTAGCACTACAGATGCATTGGGGAATTACTAGACAACACCAGGGAGTGTATCCCTATATTACTGTTGTCCACATAATAAGTTGATTGAGCAATGGATCTTGCATCTACTGAGCAATAGTTATGTATGACACTCCAGTGCGTGACATTATTGAGTGACAGTAGTAGCCCCTTTCATATGGGGGCCATGTTCATGATGTCCGGACATACCCAGAGTGAACACTGGATGACAGCAGTGAGTCCTTGTAAAACCTACTCCAATCAAGTCAAAGATGTAATGGAGTAACAGGTCATGTGTTGTGATCACTTTTCCAGGCATTTAGAAGAATGATATGTTAATGAATGGTATTAATGAGAGTATGTTTCCAAGTGTGATGCAGGATGGAGAACTTAAATGAATAAACTTGGGACAGTCTGTAAACGCAGGGACAAGTAGGTATTATGGTGGAATTTCAGTGTGTGTGTGTGTGTGTGTGTGTGTGTGTGTGTGTGTGTGTGTGTGTGTGTGTACATTTGTGTTTGTGTATATGTGTGTGTGTGTGTGTGTATGTGTGTGTATGTGTGTGTGTGTATATGTGTGCACTGTTATGCAATGCCGTACAGATCTTAAAGTGTGTTTCTTGTTTTTCCCTCAGAGGTGGCGAGGTGGGTCAGGGTCCCTTCTGCATGCAATCTGATGTTGGTGTCCATACAGACACCAAAAATGATGATAGGTGTGTTGAGGCACAGGCAGGGTTGTCAGAGGCCAAAACTGCACCATCATTTGACATCCCCCTGTTATCCACCCCATCCCCGCACACAGTCACAGTGCCTATAGATACCCCGTCACCAGTGGCCATAGCAGAGGGACAGTTGGTGGTTGGTGGCAGTGCACAGGAGAGTGTGGTATCTATGGCTGCTGTGTCTGGACACAGCAGGCATAGCCAGATGTCCGACAGGGCACCACATAGGCAGATGTACTGGGGTGCTCGTGGAAGGGCCGCTGGTCATCGTGCCCCTGGCAGATGTGCCACAAATGGTAACACCACATGCATGTTTCAGACTGTCATGGGGGCTCAGGCACGTATGGAACTGTACACCAGACAGGGTCTGAGGCTGCAGAGGGCTGCTTTCACATCTCTAAGTGACAACATCCATGAACTTGCAGGTGCCCCTCGCAATTATACAGAGGTCATGGATTGACAGCTGGGTGCGATGGTGGGCCTCATCAACTGTGGATTGTCCATGCTAGAACATGTAGTGGTATTAGGGCAATGTCCGTGTGGATGTATGCCAGCAACACCAACATCTGGTGGTCAGCGTGGACAAGCAAGGACACCAAGCCACTCCTGTAGTGGCAGTACCAGCTCCAGCACTGCAGGAGGCACTGTCCACAACACACCACAGCAGGCCATGTGCACGTGGCCCTGGCCAGTCCCAGGAGGGACCTGGTTCCAGTGGACATATGTCATCATCAGGGGAGAGTAGCACATTGAGGCCTGTACCTGGACATGCTCCTGGAACCCCTGGCAGGCACAGTCCATCTGTCCATGGCCGGAGGCAGTGAACTGCACACCCTACCAGGTGTGGTCTGCAGCTGTCCAAGAAACACCTGTATAGGACAGCCACATGGCAGAACTGTGTGCATGCATACCCACACACTATACAAACACACCTAGGGCAACCCCATACCTACACACACCACATCACCATGCCCATATCAGCAACTTACACCCCTCACCCACACACATGGTGTCAAATGTATGGCCCACCCTAGGTCTCTGGAAAACCAACAACACACCCTGTGCATATGATGATATCTGTGCCACATCCCTGTCATCCATAACATTGATGAAGTGACAGGCTAATATGGTTCTGATGCACATGGTGACTGTACTACAATGTACCAATGTACTGTGTAACATGTTGTCAGCAACAATGTTTAATGCTTACATGTCAGGTAGAGTAGCTGTCCAGCCATGATGCATTATAGCTATTAGTAACACTGAGTGGAGTGATTGTGGTCTCCATGATGTTATCCATTTGTGTTGTAGGTGTACATGTGTCAGCAGGAGCATGGTCTGCTGTCATATGTCACAAGGTGTATGGCACTGTGGTGGCATCATGGCTGTGCCATATCCTGGGTACAGTTGAACACATGTCACAGGTCTGTATAACAGTTACTGCCTGTGCCACATGGACAGGTGACACCCTGGGACATGTATATTCAGCAACCTGAAGTATATCCCTCCTCATACATGCACACTCTTACCTGGCAACACTGGGACTAGACCCCTACCTAGGTATGTAATGCTACTGATGTATGTGGCTTTAATTGCATACACCACACAGCGTTTAGGATGAGGTGTGTTCCAGGTTACATGTTACATGGAGAACATCCCCAGGCATGTACAGTATGGTAAAGGGGGATGTAATGGTTGTATATGGACAATACATAGTGTGACATATCATCATATACACATTAACAGACACATAACAGGCAGACACATATCCGAGAGACCTAGGCCTATCAGTGCTAACTTGTCAGTGTGTCCAGTGTGTTACAGGTAGGCTGCACACAGCACATGCATAACTGGGCTGGATTGTGTTATCAGTTACCTGTATGGCTGATGGTGACAGTGGTCACCATACAGTGGCATATGGGACATGTACTGGGGGTACCATGGTGTAATGACAGTGTACACAGCACCCACACCCCACTGTGGATATTGTACACACTGGAACCCATGATGACTCTCTGACATACCCACCATCACACATTGACCAGGACTGCAATACAACCCATTGTCCATCCCAAGAGTGGTACTACAGGGATATGCATCTAATGCACATGCCACAGGCATAGTAGGGTGATGCATTGTCATACCTGTCCAATGGGCAGCAACATCACTATCCATACAACTGTGTGGCAATGTGTATTGTAATAGGAGTATGTGGTCTTGGAATGCTGTACCCTACAGATATACACACATGCACACATACACACACTTGCCAGAACACAGTGTGTATCCCATGCCTATCAACCTGTCTGTACAACAGTGTTGTGCTGGTACTGCAAGGCTCAGGTAGCCCTTAGGGAGAGGAGCGTAACAGGGTACATGTAATGTCCGGTACAGCAGCAGCCACATCTAACTATGGCAATGGGTGTTGTGGTGGGTGTGAAGAGCCTCATGATATTCTCAACTACAGGTGTACTAACACACATCCACTGATATCCTCAGTAATGCACACATACAAATCTTTCAGTACTGGGGTGCATTTCTGCAGGTGGTCATAGGTGTGTACCTGGCTATTGTCCATGGAGAGATGGGAAGTGTAGGAGATGTGTGTAGAGTGGTATCATGCTACCTGCCATGTGCCAGCAGTCAATCTATCTACAGACACCACTGTAGTGACCCTCAGGGTGAGAGTGACATGCATCAGCCAATCCTCTGGGTGCCTCCTGCAAATGGCCAGTGAGGTGATCCAGTTGACATGTATGCAACATGTATTACAAAACATGGTTAGTGTCTGTATTGGAGACCTGTACCCAAGCATGTTCTGTTGATTGTGGTAGTGTAGTGGAGGTACCCATGGCATGTGGTACACACAGGGTGTTGTGTCCTATCTATGCCAGTTATAACACAGCTGGATAGCCATGTCAGTGTCAGTCAAGCATAGATTGCCTGTACATATCCAAGCTGGATACCTGACATCTGCACATCTGTACAGGGACTGACAGACATCAGCTCGCCAACTAGCTATGCAGTAGGATGAATGTGTTGACAGATAGACATCTGACACTGATAGGTATGCCATTACTACATGATGGCAGCCCTCACTGACATGTGCTATACATACAGAAGTCTACAGTTAATTTCCACGTCAGATCATTATCCAGTAGGAAATATTTAATGTGATACAGCTCACACACCAGGAACATGACAGTGAGGACTCAGAGTCCATTTATGCATGCAGGGGTGTTTGTTGCCAGTACTACAATTAGCAATCTACTCTTGCTTGGGAAAGCACTGTCAACAGTAGTAATGTCATGATACACTACATGCCAGTGTGACTGCAAATAACCTGGGATACTACCCTTGTCTATAACACATTCACATGGATAAAAGTGTTGTACAGAACATATATACTCAAGTGTCCCAGACAGGAGACTCCCACTGCTTGTTACTGTAATGACAGTACATAGACGCATGTTATGTACATGGCATTACATACACCTATTACAGATGTCATTACCCTGCTATGTTATCAGACTGGAATGTGATCACTGGTTACCAGGGCTGAGCCATTCTTAGCATGTGTCAGCATTGCTGCAATATTATAGCTAAGCACACTTGCGCACTGGTAAGCGAAGCCTACATGGTGTAAGTGCTCATATGTTTAACCATATGTTAGCATTACTTAGCTTCGCACAAACCCGCTTAAAGCTGCTCAAGACTGCCTTAACCACTCTGTAGCCACCAGCCCTTGTTCTACCCAGCAACAAACTAGACAGCTTTTGCAGGTCTTGAACCCAGGACCACATACACTATAGTCACAACAGTTAACCATTACCCCATGACAGCTGTGAAGACTGCTGTTGTATTTCCAATACATCTGTCAGTAGACATATTGTATAGTATTGAACAATCGATGTGACTTCTACAATTGTATAGTACATGTTAGTGGTATTACTGATGCATCACATATGTTATATCTAAATATAAACATATCAGATACATACGGTGTGATACATCTGGGAAGGTATACACAACAGTAATGTTTACACATGACAAGGATATGGATGAATACATATACATATGTAGATATATGTCTACATGTACATACACATATATATTCATATATATGTATTTAGACACATCTGTATAGTACAGAGTGGCGGCTGGTGACTTCAAATCAAAGGGGAGCTGCAGGAGACAGCTGAGTGGGTGGGGTCAATGGGAAGGGGTGTGGCCAACCAGGAATGGGGAGGAGCTATGCTCAAAACCACAAAAACTAACTTTAATTAAATACGCTGCCCTGGGTGCCAAACCGTCATTATGATAGTCCAATCAAGACAAAGATAAGTGTAGAAGAATAAAAATATTTCAATGCATTGGCTGCATGACAGCTTACTTAATATCTAGATGGAAACAAAAGGTTGTGAGGCATGAAAAAATAAATTACTTTTTAAATACATTACTGGAATGCCAGTCAAAATAAAGTATAAGAAAAACAAGCAGCACTCAACTCAAACCACTTCTCCTTGCACTGCAGTTCTAATTATAATTTATATTCAGCTTTATTAAAGTACCAAGTAACATGCTGAAAGTAGAAATCTCTGTGATGCCCCCACTTGTAAAAATGTTTCTTATCCAAAAAAGACATGCTGCCTGGCAACTATCTACTTGTTTCATGGGGAAAACATGATCAAAGTAAAAAATGAAAAACAAACAAGAAACAAGCTCAGGATACATTGCTTAAAGGATTACTGTACAGGTTATAGACCACACATGATTGGCATTCTGTTTAGTTTATGGGTAAAGCCTGTAGAGATGACTGGAAGTCTCCAACAAGTGTAATGAGCTTTTTAAAATAATGTAATCCTGTCCTTCAACACCCAAGGCTTATACATTATCTAGTTAAGTATTCTCTGCATGGCAACAACAGAAAGGCTTTCAATGTTGGCAGCTCTTTAACATTATGCTTATTAAAGCTTAGTTGCATTTTACGATCTCAGACAAGCTTACCTTATGGTCATTAAAGCATTGCTACTTAAACACAGAGCAACAGGCACTTTCTGAGTAATAAGCATAAATCAACAGTACAAAAATATGACAGAAACCAGACCATTCTGCAAAATCAAGGATAGATGAAAAGCCACTGTAGTACTTGTGTCTACCTTGGATGGGGGGATACTCTGCACATTTGCACTGCATAACTATTCCTTGCCTTGCTTGGACACATCCAGAGTCACTACATGGGGGAGTGGGGTGCAACAAGTATGTCACAATTTGAAATGTCTCTGGCTGACCGTGATGGCCCTGACACATTTGTCATACCTCTCAATCTCAGAGCAAGAAATCTGGACAAAGCCATACATAGAAGTGGAACGAAGGCCCAAAAATAAGGACAGTTTTTAAATATTGCTCTTATAAACTTAGCAAGATAATAGAATAGGTCTTGCATTAGTATGAATTTTCTGAAGGATATGAAATATGAAACTCAAATGTCTGTCATTATTTTTTAACTTCAGTCTTTAATGATTTGTCACTAATTTGCCAAAAAGAAACACAATTTTATGAAAAATGGACCAAAATGTGATGCAAAAATATAACATAGCCACACAATACAGCTGGGAACATGTCAAAGAAGAGACACTTTAATATTAGTACTGCTAACTTGAGCAGCTGACAAAATAAAATAATCTACATGCATTTCTGAAATAAAAGTAATCTATAACTTTGATTATTACAGTTATTTCTTAATTGTAAACCCTCCATGTTTTCTTCCAAAATTGCTATTTTACGGAGGGATTATTAGGGGGAAGAGCAACATTTTGAGCCAAAATCGGGGACAGTTGAGAGGTTGGCTATGCCTAATTCTATAAAGCAATTTATTTGCATGTACCTCTCAACCTGTTAAGGCAATAAATCTGGACAAGGCCAAATATATTGGGGGAACATATAAACAGTACTAAAAATTGCTCTTGTATAAACTGAGACAGTTGAAAGAATAACAGGTCTTACTTTAGCATGCATTTTTTCTGAAGGTTATGAAGTCTGAAACTCAGTGTATCATTATTTAGTGACTTAATTCCTAAATGATTTGCCAGAAAACTACAAATTTTATGAGGAACAAACCAAAAATAAGAAGCAAAAATCTATTCAGTCTTTGAAAATCTGGACAGTTGGGAGGTATAGTTCAGCCGGGCCTCTCTGAGTTTGCCGCCCTTCCCCCCTCACAAAATAATGGTCGAATGGAGCCTCTGCAGCCATTCCAATGATCCATTACTTGGCTATTTCACTCCATTTACCATAAACACTAATGTGCATACTGCTTTACTTCTATGATGATTTGGACTTCATTTGAAAGTTTTATTTTGCATTTTACAGCACAGACACTAAGACATCTCTAAACAAAGCAATGCAGTCTCACAATGAAAACAGACTTAGCATTAAAATTTCTCTGCCCTTGAAACTCACATTCATTGAAACAGCATTGAAACCCACATTCAAAGAAAATACATTTTGCCAGTGGCAGATAAAGATTAATTTTGGGCTGTTTTCAAATCATAGGCCCCTTGCATATGAAACATACATGTGCTCTTTGATACACCTTCCTGATTGTACTAAATTATATTCCTTGTATGATACAGTACAGTTGTTAGAGGGCGTTTTAAATTTGTTTTGAACATTTTTCCAGTAAGCAATGAAACAAAACACATGCACCCATAATGGCAAATCTGCCCAGTTCAGAACATTTCCATCATAAAAGTCTACTCAGACTTCTACATTCCACCATTATCAGTAAATATGCACAATTCTACAGTCCACCATTATCAGTAAATATGCACAATTCTACAGTCCACCATTATCAGGAAATATGCACAATTCTACAGTCCACCATTATCAGTAAATATGCACAATTCTACAGTCCATTATCAGTAAATATGCACAATTCTATAGTTCATTATCAGTAAATATTCACAATCTCTGAAGAAGTAAAAGTCATTGAAATAATTCCACATTAAAGAAATCTTTAACTAATGAAGAGGTTGCTGCTAGCAAACACCTTTATATTTCATGGTTTCATCAAAAAATAAAGTGTCTGTTGCCCCTGAGGAATAAATTGCCTGTATTACGTTAAAAAAATTATAAGCTAGCAATATTGCAAGAGGAAATGGATGGCAAACTGATAACAGGCTCATAGTTAGTATCTTCACCAAGGAGGGCATTCTCAGTACAACAGCATCCACCCCTTGTGGGAGTAGAACCCACAGCCTCCTGCATCAAAAGCAAGTACACAACCTGTTGTGCTATTAACAGTGCAAGCTGACTCACCATAAGCAGCACTAAACTTCTCTTCCCCTGCAGCTCTCAGCTCCTTGTAAAATCTACTCAATACTCAACTGCATCTCAACTTCACAGCACAAGAAATCTGGAAAAAGCCAAAATTTATTGGGGAGGGGGGGGTCAAAAACCAGGGACACATTAAACATTGCTTGTATAATCTTAGAAAGTTGCTAGAATAAAATGCTGTATTACCGCCATACATTTTACTGCCAAGGTCCCTGTGCAAAACAGTCAAAGCAACATACCACTACACCAAATCAGCTGCTTTGTGAAAGAGAGGAAGACTGAAACTTAAATGGCTATCATTTAGTGAATGCAGTTCTCACAATAGCTATCAACCTCTTAGTACAGAACACCTGGACAAATCCAGTAATGAGGGAATATAGCCCTCAAACATATTCAGTGAATTCAGTTCTTGCCATAGCTGTCAACCTTAGCACACAAAACCTGGACGGAGCCAATAATGGGGGAATACAGTCCCAAAAATAGGGACAAATTTCAAATATTCATTTTATAAACTTAGAAAATTGCTAGAATAAAAGGTTGTGTTACTATGTGTTTTCTGAAGAATATGAAGTCTGAAATTCAAATGCCTGTCAATTTTACTCCTGATGGAACAAAAACAATTTTCAGCAGAGGCCCAAGGAGAAATACTGCAGACACATGTCTTTGTAAAATGGCAGGATACCAGAGCAAATCCACACAAACACAGGGAGAAGATGCAGACTCCACCCAGAAGGGACCCCAGCCAAGAATCAAACCAAAAAAAAACTATAGTAGTGAGGCAACAATGCTACCACTGCACCATCAAATATGTAAGGAATCAAGCATTCAGAAACCTGAAGTCTGAAATTCAAATGCCTGTCAATTTTATTTAACATTTGTTAACCAGGGCAGTTTGACTTGGAACAAAAAAACAATTTTCAGTAGAGGCCCAGGAAGAAATAATGCAGACATGTCTTTGTAACATGGGAGGACACAAAAGCAAACCCACACAAACACAGGGAGAAGATGCAGACCCCACACAGAAGGCACCTCAGCCAAGAATCAAAACTGAAACCCTACAGCTATGAGACAACAATGCTACCACTGCACCATCAAACATCAAGCATTTATGCATTTAGAAACCACAGATATTATGAGGAACAGAACAGATGAAATATGAGGCAAAAATCTGCAATTTTTTTTTTTTTTACAAATGGTGGTGGGTAGGGAATTCAGGCCCTTAACACCTGCATACAAGGTACAGGGTTCAAGCCTGAGGTATTCCCTACCACACCATCATGAGTCTGCTCTAGCCACCAGTATATAGCAACTGGGGCATTTCACACACACACACACACACACACACACACACACACACACACACACACCTTGTTGCCGATATCTGAACAGCCCCACCAACAAACTAAATAACTGCTCCCCTATCCACTTTGCCAATGAGCCAAATAACTGCTCTGTTGCTGCTGATATCCGAGCAGCCCCTTTGCCAGTATTCCTTGTGTGATTGGTCCAGGCATCTTGGGGCTGAGATGCCTTTCCCCCTATCTAGACTGCTGAGAAAGCAGTCTGAGAGCATGTGTACACTTCCAAGAATTTACAGTTTTTGATTTTGTGTTTCTCTGTTCTATTTTTATTTGATTTTTAGGTGGGAGGGCTGCAGTCCTGTAGCACGAGCCGCTCCTGATAGTACATCATATATATGGCCATTTATAGATCTCTGTATATATATATATATATATATATATATATATATATATATATGTACATCATATATGTACAGCTATATCTATGTCGATATATATATATATGTAGATATCTTTAACTATATGTGCATATATATCTATACAGATATATCTATTTATGTCAATATATATGTAGATATCTATAACTATATATGCATATATATCTGTATATGTGTAGACATTTATAGATGTGTATATGTATATATATATATATATATATATATATATATATATATATATATATATATGTGTGTGTGTTTATATATGGATATATATATATATACACACACACACACACACACACACACACACACACACACATATATATATATATATATATATATATATATATATATATATATATATATATATATATATATCCATATACATATGTAGATATGTATATGTCTATACATCTCTATCTCTCTCTCTCTCTTCATATATATATATATATATATATATATATATATATATATATATATATAGATATACACACACATGCATATATGTTTACCATATGTCCAGAACATGGAGTGGAGTCCTACCTCAGCACCAATAGTCTCAACCTCTTAGTGCAAGGGGATGTCATGTATGTATTGCAGGTATATATGTAGACTGTTGCTACTGTAACAGGGGTTGTCTTAACAGACATGTTGTGTGTGGAAGGTCACATCTGCTATTGACATGTACACCATTGGTTACTGACAGACATCCTAAGGTCATCATAGTACAGTACCACTGATAGTACAGTTATGATCCTGTGGACTACAGCAGAGATATGACCAATATATGTGGACAGTCTGGCACTTTCAGGTCAGTCCAGTGGTATACACAGATCTCTTTCATGCGAGACATGTGGACCAAGCCTGACAATGTGGATGTTAACAGCCATGTACATGAGTATATCATGTAAATACTGGACTACATATGCCCACACAGTTTATGCATTCACACACGCCTGTCTGCCCTGACACATAATAACTTGTGGTGCAGATGTCACATGGCCACATACTACCCAGTAGTTAGTGACATACATCTGTACAGAATCCCACTGCCTTGTCAGAAATACACAACCATTATGGTGGCCCAGCAGCAGTACTTCTTGCAAATATCTGGACATAACATCACACTGGGTAATTACGCTAAGCTGCTAGGCATGTATCAAAGCACTGTGCAAACTACAGGCAGATTGCCACAACACTGGCCTACATTTTGTATGGAGGAATACACATGTACCTGCAAATATAGCAGGCTCTACAGGCATGTCACAGCACAGAGTAACAGACACCTGTGTGAAAGTACATACCCACAAACAATGTGAACACAGCTACAGCCATATATGGTATGCAAGCTTAATATTACACTATATGGACTGTCTGATCAACACCATCCTCATATGTGCCACTCACACACTAACACTGCATATACTGGGTCATGACACAGTGTGGTCCAATGCCTGTCTGTGGTATGGGACATGTGTGTGTTTGGCAGTACAAACATGTGAGCCAATAGGGTATCATTCACTGGAGCAGCATGTAACATCAGATAGAACAGGACCAAGAACAATGCCATCTTCCACAGTCTGTACACAGGCCAAGGTATGTATTCGCAATAAACATACTGTCAACAATCACCATAAGTACATGGATGCCACTACTGTACACACAACCACAGAACGCCCAGGTTATGTTCTCAGAAATAACCCCTACTATACATACATGTCTAGCAGTCTATCTGACTGGCTTGTTATCAGGTATGATGTTAATAAATAATGGTGTACAGAACATATGCACCTCTTACTGCATGACATATTTGCAAAGGTTGACAGACTTGTGGCTGGAGCCACAAACACTGGGCCAATATTGGCATGTTGCTGTGACACCCTCATACATTTACTGTTGTAACAGGGTTTGTTGTGACATATGTCCTATGAGGGATATGAAGTCAGTAACTGTCATGGCTGTCACCATGTACTGACTGCAATCCTCAGACTATGCTTCTACAGTTCTAAGATAGGTGATCTGTGAGTAACACAAAAAAAAATATGACTCCAAACACTGCCCAGTCTGCATATAACCTTACAGGTGGAAGTTTCCTCAAACACATAACACTGTCATGACAGATATTAAATCATGTAGACCAGCCATATCCACACAAACCCCATTAAACTAACATTACTCCAAATGCAGAAGAGCAACCCTTACATTCTGTAGTCATGTCTGGAACACTGCTCTCCTGTTTGTTGGCCTGTCTCCACGGAGATGTTGTTGTGTATGTTGTTAGAGGTACATCCCAATACCATCTGTGATGCTGTTTGCCAAACACTGACATGAGGTCCTGCTCACAGTGAATGAAAATGCTCAATACCCACATGATGTTGCTAGGTATATGAGTGTGTTTCCATGCAGTTGGCTATGGGAATGTTACCACAGCTGTTCCACATGCAATCAGCTAGTGGGGGACTGTCATTCCTCCAGAGGCCATTAGCTGATCATGAGCATCACTTACAAAACACAAGCTGCTGCCTAAGCAAAGCAGGTGCACTTCTCCACAGCCACCAGAGAGGGAGTGAGAGAGACAGACAGAGACAAAGTAAGACAGGGAGAGTAAAACCTAAGCATGCTTGTGTCACACATTTACTAGTACAAGGTTTCAAACCCCTGCCTGCCTATGGATTGTTATCACATGTTGATGCAGTTATTGCATGTGCCACAGAGCTTACATTTGGGGGAGCTGTCCAAAGGTATGTCTAATGGTGTGTGACATATGCAACAGTGATAAAGGAGGGATAATGTAGGTGTAGTACATGTGCCTGTCCACATGAACAGGTGCCAACGTCGACACAGCCTAATTCTGTCAGGGACTCACACACATTATCACAGTTGGCAGGGTCAGGATTAGACTTCCTAACTAGCTAGTTTGCCACAGCACAGTAATACACAGGTATCACATGCACCACAGGGGTTATCAAGATGATATATGGGCAAAGGGTATGTGAAGGTGTCTGACATCAGAAGGCATGCTTCAGTAGGCCAATGGGAGGTGTAGTGAATATGAAAGGCATCCAAATCATTATACTCCACACACACACACAGACACAGGTTGCCAGTACTGACATGCATGGGAGCTTTGCTTCACAGGTATACATTGGCATCAGGCCACATTAAAATGGTCTGAAGTGTGGCTCAGGGATGTAGTATCTGGATTGACCCACACAGGTGGGTATTGTACTCACCATCCAGTCATCTTGGTTACTATTGTGGGTGGCCAGTGCTGTGCAATGCTTGCCATATATGTGTTCTATAGTCCATGACATGGACAGTGTCTGGGATGTGCACACATCCCACATGCATGTTCTGTGACATGTGGAAGTGTACATGGGGTGTCTGGGGCATGTTGTGTACACAGATTGTTATCATCAGATGTGCGATTCCTGGCCTCATGTGATGGGAACTGGCAATGGACTCCAGGTTGACCCTGCACCTTCATTGACAGCATGATACAGGTATTCCCTGGTATCAGTGGCATGTGCCCATACAGGGCATGTGTATAAGGCATGGTATGTCCTTTGTGGGTTACATTTGCTGGCACTAAAGTTGTTGCAGGCATCTAGTGGGGAACATAGTGAAGGAGCACTGTATGCAATTATGTGCCTATTGTATTGATGGGACAGGGTGCCATGTCCTCTGCAGTCCACTGCAATCACACCATGGTTACTATCTGTGGGTAATATGCAGGGAATTACCAACATAGTGGTTGTTGCCTAGCTGAGTGTGTTTGTGTATGAGACATGAGTTGAGAGTGTTATCTGGGTAATACAAGGGTTGCCTAAATTGTTCACCAGGCCTTGATGTCACATGTAGGGGTATGGATTGTCAACCCCAGCCCTCTGCTGTTTGACATATGTTATCCTTGTAAGGTGGACATTGTGACATATAATAGGCCCACCATATAAGAATTTTGCAAAACCCACTCCACAATGAGTCCAGTTGTTACACACTCACAGCCACCTCCACACAGGATATGAATGACACACACACACACACACACACACACACACACACACACACACACACACACACACACACACACACACACACACACACACACCAAGTCTCACAGTTGCCATGTCTGGGATTGGAATTCCTACCTAACTAGTACATCACACTACAGCATTACACAGTTATAGGACATGCCATGGAGATTACTGGGCTACTCCTTCCCCAAAGGTGTATTTCAAAGTGAATGACATCAGCAACCTTGCCAAGGTTGGGCAATGGGAAGTGTAGTTTATAGGTTCATAGGGTCATACGTTGATACTAGGCTATCAGCCCTATGGCCTATACATGCCTAGACATGACAATTCTCTGGTTATGACTTCCCACAATATTTACTTCCCTGCACCCCTGTCTAGCAGGGCAGCTGACATGATCCCCGGGGTAAATGTCCTATCTCCCATCCAATTGTCCAGGTTCCTTTTGAAGAGGGCCAAAGAGACACTCTGCTTGACATATACGGGAAGTATATTCCAGAGTCTGGGGAGTCTCTGGGTCAGGAACACATCCCTCCTACCTGTATTGTTCATTGTGATGACAGGATTTGGATACCTGGAGCATGTGGTTGTGAGGGTTTTGAATTCTCTAAGTGTAACATGTCCAACAGCTGTGGGTCTGACATGGCATGGTATGTTAAGCAGAGAACGCCTCTGAGAACACAATACATGACAGAGTATAGCTGGATGATTTTCAGATGGTCAGCATAGGGGATCTGGTTTAGGCCTGTGGTCATTTTGTGAGGTATGTCTGCAACCTCTCTACTTCTTGCAGATGTCTAGTGAGGTACATACGTAACAGGCTGTTGTAGTCTGTACTGGGTCTACTGAAAGATGCCTTCAGTGGGAGAATGGCCTCCTTTTCCTGGATGTAAAGCCCTTAGTGGGAGGTGTGCCACATAGGTGGGTTTCCTGACTGTTGTGGTGATGTGGTTATCAAAAGTGAGACCACTGTCCACCTGTGTCCCTAAGTCTGTTATCACACTTTAGGTGTTTAGTGTACTGCCACCTATGTGGTACTTCTCAGGTATATGTCCCTTCCCAATGGGGATAACTATATATTTCTTGGCATTGATCTTGAGGCCATGGCTCAGGCACCAAGCATGTCTTTCTGTAAGGCCCTTCTATAGAATATCCCCATCATGTGGGGATTCAATATTGGCTCCCAGTGGGCAGTCATCTGTGAACTTTGTTTGCCGGTGTCCCTTACTATTGGACTGTACTTCAGAGCAGTAGATGCCAAACAAGGGCGGTGCCAGGACTGAACACTAAGGTACTCCATCTGTCACTTGTATGGGGCTCGGGTTGGTGTCACCTACATTTACAGTGTGGGGTGTGTCAGTACAGCAGTTGGCAGCCCATTGGGTGACATTGGGATTAATGGCCAGCTTGATACATTTATCTATGATTCCAGACTGAGGAATGGTGTTGAAGGGCTTGGCGAGGTCCAGATGGGCTGTGTGAACCACCTTTCCCTCATCCACTGCTCTGGAGATGGATTCACAGCTGTCATTCAGGTTGAGGTGACATGATCAGCCCTTCACAAACCCAGCCTGGTTAGGGTCCAGTGTTTGCAGGTTGCCATTGCCTTTGTTTTCATTTCTATGATAATACATTCCATGGCCTTGCAGATCAGGCACGTCATACTGCTGGGGCTGTAGTTCCCAGGATCCAAGGTGGATCCCCCCTTGTGGACTGGGATAACTGTAGCTGTGCGCCACACAGTGGCTATGAAGCCTGAGGTGTGGCTATGATTAGACATGGACATAGGTGAGGTGCCAGTTCAGTTTGTATCTCATGTAGTACACAGCCTGGGATGTTGACTGGTCCCATGGCTGCTGTTGTCATAGCTCTGTAGAGTGTGTTTTATACCTATGTGGCCATTATTACTGGAATATGGCAAACTATCCCTGTTGAGATGGGCCGTTTGGGGGTTGGGAGGGGGGTGCAGTTGGCACTGAATCGATCTGCCAGGATATTGGAAATATCGCTGGGAGCAGTAGATTTAATACCATCCTGTTGTAGCTCACACCAGTTCTAAGCATTGCCATTTAGATTCCTCACATAGCTATGGAACTGCTTGCAGTTGTCTTTAGCATCTTTGGCTATATTATGTTCGTAACTAGCTTTGGTGAATGTTATGAGGGATCTCTGCCTCTTACTGTAGTTGGTAAGGTAATATTTTGCATCCTGGAAAATCCCTCATTTCTGCAACAGTTTCCTTCTTTTTTTGTACAGTAAGTTTATGGCAGGGGGCCACCACATTGGCTTCCTTTTCTTGGTGGGGAGTGTCTTGGTTCAATATTAGATAGCATGATTCATGTATGAGTGGATGTGCTTTTACAGTGCCTTCATGTATGATTTAGCAGTTGTCCTTTCAGTTCCTATCTGCATGGGTGTCATGATGTTAGTCACTTCTGACATGTGTAGCATGACATTGGCTTTGGAGATATGTGTTATGGAGGTTTCCTTACTGAGGTTTGAGGGTGGGATGTTGATGTTAAGGGTGATTAGCTCATGGGCATACCTGACCACCGATGGGGTGACCATAGGTGTGGAGCATTGATTTCCCATGTTGGTAATGACCAGGTCTAGGATATTTAAGCCCCTGGCAGGACTATGGGTTACTTGATCGAGGGCATTGGGAATTATGACTTCCAAGAACCATTGGGCACACTTGTTGGTACACAGGTAATTTTCCCAGTTAATGGCAGGGTAGTATAAATTACCCAGTATTAGGGTGTTTGCTTGTATCATAATATCTCACAGTATGTTTCAAAAGCTGTAGTGGGTATCATGAGGCATGGCCGGGGATCTATAGCAAGCTATACAATTTGGAATGCAGGCTAACCTACTGTTAGTTGCACCGGGGGTATTTCAGACACATTCTGTTGGGCAAGTAGCCTGGTGGTGTGAATATCCTTGGTGAATATGGACACTCCTCCACCTGTATTGTTTTGGTCCTGGTTTGGTGGCCAACAGGTGTGGTGAGAGCTGTCCTTGGTATTGCAGGGGTGCTCTCAGGAGGCTTGGATCAGGTCTCTGTTACTGCACTGTTATCAATGTTCTCCATTTGTAGGTGTGCATAGTGACTGTGAAGGGACAAAAAAACATTAATCCCTACATACACACAGTTTCACAGTTGCCATGTCTGGGAATAAAGCTCCTACCTAACTAGTATATCACACTGCAACATTACACTGTTATAGGATGCACCACAGAGATTACTGGGCTACTCCTTCCCCAAAGGTGTATTTCAAAGTGAATGACATCAGCAAGCATGCCAAAGAAGGACAATGGAGGCTGTAGTGACTGTGAATGGCCTCAAAAGCATTGCTCCCTACACAGGCAAACAAACACACAGACATCCACACTTTCCATGTCTGGGAATAGAACTCATACCTAAATACTTTATCACACTACAGCACTACACAGTTATAGGATATGACACAGTGATTACTGAGTTACTCTTTTCCCAAAGTTGTATTTCAAAGTGATTGACATCAGCAGGCTTGCCAAAGAAGGGCAATGGAGGTTGTAGTGACTGTGAATGGCCTCAAAAGTATTGCTCCCTATGCAAACAAACATCCACACTTACCATGTCTGGGACTGGAACTCCTACCTAATTAGTTTATCACATAATAGCATTATGCAGTTATAGGACATGCCACAAAGATTACTGGGCTCCTTTTTCCCCAAAGGTTTATTTCAAAGTGAATGACATCAGCAGGCTTACCAAAGAAGGGCAATGGAGGTTGTAGTGTCTGTGAATGGCCTCAAAAGCATTGCTCCCTACACAGACAAACAAATATCCACACTTGTCATGTCTGGAAATAGAACTCCTACCTTACTTGTATATCACACTATAGCATTGCACGGTTATAGGACACACCACAGAGATTACTGGACTACAGCTTCCCCAGAGGTGTATTTCAAAGTGAATGACATCAGCAGGCATGCCAAAGTAGGTCATTTGAAATTGTAGTGAGTGTGACTGGCCTAAAAAGCATTGATACCTACACAGACAAACACACACAGTTTCCACATCTGGGATTAGAACTCCTACCTAACTAGTACATCATACTACAGCATTACACAGTTATAGAGCACACCACAGTGATTACTGGGTTACTGTTTCCCCAAAGGTGTATTTCAAAGTGAAGACATCAGCAAGCTTGCCCTAGTAGGGCAATGGGGAGTGCAGTGTGCGTGCATGGGCCATAACCCATTCATCTAGAGGCAGGCACACAACACTCAGGCACACACAGGTTTATATTCCACAGGTACATGTATACAACTGTTAGATGACTACTGACTAGTACAGTCATGTTACAAAATTACCATAAGTACCACAGACACTATAGTGCTGAGGGATACCAGAGGCAAATGTCTACGGTAATTGACATTTGCACATCATGTAGTTTTAGCCAATTGGATGTGTGCTGGGTGGGACAGGCCTCATGATGGAAGGCTCTTTGTCACTGTCACTCTCGTCCACACATCTATGTATGTGTATTTTTGGCCTATAATAGTGTGTTGTCCTTGGATATATGTGTGTGCAAAACATGGCTGGTGTGTACTGAGGAGTGTATGCACTAACATCTGCGACTGTCAGATATGTATGGTTCACTGTTGTTGCCAGATATGGGCTTCATTTCTATAAGTGTGTGAGCATGCCCAAATTTGACCTTTCAGTATTTTGTCTGACATGGCCTTCATTTCTCTAAGTGTGGGAGCATGCCCAGTATGACCTTCTGTATTGAATGTGTGAAGTATTGAATGTGTGAATCCATTCCAGGTAGATTGTATTCCAGTGCAGACTTTTGTGTTCTACACCTACAGCTAGCAAACTGTTTCTGCAGGATATCTGTAGATCAGTTGACAATATGGAGTAAAAATGGGCAAAGGATAGTGTGTTACTGTAGGTAATTGTGCCTGTGCTGCTTCTGCTACATGGTCCTGGTGTTAGCAGAGATATTCAGACATATGTACTGTTATACAATGTGATGTTTTATGTCATCAAGTACTGTCAGGTATACATATTTGCTTGCAGTGATGTCCTGGGGAACACAGGGTGAATGCAGCTGTGTCCTGTATTTGTGGTCAGCAGCCTACATATTCTTGCACAATCATGCCATTCTGGAGGAGAAGCTGCAGACACTTGCTGCTGAGTCTATGTAAATGGTTCAGCACCTTGGTACAGTGGTAGCAGAGGAGTCCATGCTTGTATATCCATCGACATGACAGTATGGCCATATCCTGCTGTGGCCATGCCTCACAGCTGTACAGATTCACACAGGTTACCCAGAGGCAGGGGTCATAATTGTGGACATTACTCCTTCACATTCTGGTTCACAAACAGGTTTGTAGCCACCTATTATTGTGTTTGCAGCCAGGGATAGTATGTGCACACAGATGAGTTTCAGACTTCACACACTCTATGCCACCCATGCTCCCACCCCCCCTATTATTCTATACTCTTCCATACATTATGCAAACATTATCTGATATGTTCCCTATAGTTATCACCACATCCCAGCAATAATTTGGTGTTGGTCCACAGTTCATGCAGTAGAACATGGTGGACATGTTACTGTGATTTGTCCACATGGCCTTGCATTTGGGTTCTGCAGACTCTGTTATGTTGTTATGTGTGAGTCCATGACATAACATACATTGTCAGTATGGGTGAGACACAGACCTTTGGCAGAGGACTGCAGGCCATTTGGTAGTGATGCAGGCCAGCTGTAGCAGGCCATTGCATTCTATCACTCCTACAGTCCCAGACTACAGTACACTATATTCTCCTGGGGTGACAGGGTAGGTGTGCAAGGTGTTCATGTCAATACTTTCTGTCAGTATTGATCCAGTGGTGTGGATGCTGGCAGGATTATGCTTACAGCTAGGGACACACATGCATGGGACACCTGCTCTGCATGCTGCATTCTTTCGCTATTGCCATACACAGGTGGGATCATATTGTACTCATTCCCAACAGCAGGGATAAGACTGGAGCGGTACCTGTGGGTGGTGGTGGGGTGAGCTGGGTGCATGTGTGCTATGGACACTACATGCATCTGACTCACAGATATGCATGGGGCATTCCACCTGTGCTGGCTTGTGCAGGAACATCAGCTGTTTCTCAATACTTCATTACTATGACCTTTGTGGTCTGCCAGTGTTTGGCCCGATGACATTGGTATTCCCAACTACAAGCCCAAATAATGTGCTGCAAGCCTGTATGTACAATTAAAAGGATGTGTCCATTTGACAGTTACATGTTATGCACTGTGTCTGGGGTACTTCCCCCTGTGTACTGCTTGTATATCTGGGCCAACATTCATGCCTTGTCCATCTTTCATCTGGTGACACATATTACTTCCAAACATTTACTATGGCTTACTGTTGGAATGTGTTTTGCTGGGAAGCATTGTGTTTGGCACTGCAGTTGTGAGAACTTGGCCCTGTCATCGGCAGTACTGGGCAACGGCCACCAGGACAAACTTCACCATGCGTACATACTGACCACTCTCACACAATATACAACACACACTAACCTAACACACACAGACCTGCATATTGTACACATGCTACAATCTGTCCTGCTACCTTGGCCAGTTCAGGTAATCTGTGCTCCACTGTTATTATACCCACACATACATGTTACTACATTTCTGCATAGGATTGAGGGGGGTACATCTGACTGTTACTACATTTCTACATAGGATTGGGGGGCACACCTGACTGTTACTATATTTCTACATAGCATTGGGGGGAACACCTGACTGTTACTACATTTCTACATAGGATTGGGGGGCACCTGGCTGTTACAACATTTCTACATAGGATTGTGGAGGGCACACCTGACTGTTACTACATTTCTACATAGGATTGAGGGGTAACACCTGACACTTGTACACATTTGCTATGACTGCACTGGTATTTCAGGTAGTCCATTTCATTCTGTATTCTAACCTATCATGCTGACTAGAGGCATATCAGTGTACTACAGGTCTTAGGTTTGATTGGCCTATATTTCAGTTTCTGACTTCTCACCCTTCAGAACTAACATCCCACTACCTGACCTGTTGTAGTCTGTCTGTGTAAGTCTGGGTGGAGATGTTCTTCATAGCCATCAATAAGAGGCCTTAGCACAGCCTTTGGTTGTGTTTGTCTATACCTGTCCTGCTGGCTGAGACTGTTATTGGATATGTGAACCTCCCTGACTGGCATGTGTGTGTCCTATGGACACACATGTGGCCCAGCACATTTCCTGCAGTGAGTATTGTCACCTTGTCTAGTACTGGCTACTATGGTGACACCAGTATTTGTTACAGATCTCATGCTGCCACTATAGGTGTTTACTATTTGCTGGCATCCCATTCAGCCACCCGATTCCCTTGCATGCTCACATCCATACCATCGATACAAGTAACAACACATACAACTCCATTTGGCAGTTGGTAGGAAGAGTGACTTACCTTGTGGCTGTGCCAGTATTGAGGATGGTGCTGGAGGGCTGCCTATGTTGGATGCACATAGTACACTCCCTATACATGGTTAAGCACAGGTAGTGTCATGTTTGGCATCCCTTTTACTGTATGTGCGAGTCAGAGAGAGGTGTCATTCCCTGGGTCCCTACCATGTCAGTGTATGTGCTATGCATTGCCCCTTTGCCAAGGCCTAGGCATACTGGGCATGCCTCCTTCTGCCAACTGGGACAGGCTCAGGTTGTTCCTCCTCTGAGTCACTCTGTGCCTGTGCAGGCCTTGGCAATGGTGGGGGACTGTGTGGCCCTGCCCCATGCTGTTCCTGCTGCAGCTGTTTCCGCAAGATCATATTGTGTAGCATGGCACATACAATGACAATTTGGGTACATGTAGCTGGTAATTACTGCAAGGCTCCACTGGATATGTCCAGGCACCAGAACCATGAATTGAGCATCCCCAAACACATGCTCTATTATAATTCTAGTCTGTGCGTGTGCCTCATTATGGAGTTCTTGTTCAGGTGTGTGTGCATTTCTGATGGGTGTCATCAGCCATGGCTCCAGTGTGTAACCAGCATCCCCCACTAGGTGACCATAAGGGATGTCCCCACTGGCAAATCTCTGATACATCAATGTGAGATGCCAGATGTGGGAGTCATGATAGCTTCCAGGGCAGCCAGCACACACATTCATTATAATGCCCTGGGCATCGCACATGACCTGGCAGTTGATGGAGGAGAAGCCCTTGCAGTTGATATAGACCCTACCCCTCTCACCGGGTGGTGCTTTGATGCATATGTGCATGCAGTCTATAGCACCCACTATCTCATGGTATTCTGCTATTTGGTGCAAGAGACGCATATTGCTGACCAACGCCTCACGGATGTTGGGGAAATATATGTGCTCACTGGCATGTGCTGACATGGCATCCAGGAACTGGTGGAGTACCCTGGATGCTGATGCCTGTGAGATCCCCATGACATCCCCAGTTGGCCTTTTGAAGGTACCTGTGGCTAGTATTTATAGGCGTACACATACCCTGGTATCCACTGGGATGGGTTCCCCTCTCTTGGTTCTGTGTGTGAAGTGTGGCTGACACAGCTCAACAATTTGCTGTTGGAGGTCCATGTCCACCCTATAGCACTCCACTATCTCCAGCTCATGTAGCCACTGGTAGGTTACCCTGGGTCTGTACACTCTTCTCCTCCTCACTGTGGGTTGGTAGACAGCATTCTCATCCTCACCACTCTCAGCATCTTCCACATGTTGATGTATGATAGCTGCTGCAACCCCTATCATTTTGCTTCTTTTGTTTGGTAAAATTTCCCTGCTTGTGTACACCAGTAGAGTACAGAGGGTAAGGTGTTTGCATAGTTTATAATGGTGTGCTGGGCTGGGCTGGTCAGTTGCCTGTGTAATTGGCTGATTCTGATACATTTCACCTGCCAGCTATGCTAGTTCTTCTTGATTACCTTCCCACTGCTGTTTTGCCTTCCTGTTTAAGCCCGGGGGCGTGCCACACAAACACAGTGCTCAGATGTACACAGGGCTGCTATTTCCTGGTTTTTTTTCTTTAAAACCCGGTGAGTGGCATGCACACCTGCTTAGGCAATGTAAAGAGTGCTAGGTAGCCTCAGACACACTCCCTTGTTTAGTTTTGCTAAGCTAAGGGCAAACCCGAGCCACAGGGCTCCAATAAGCTTACAATATGCCTGACACACCCACTTATGATGTCAGCTAACTCTTAGGCTTGCACTTACATGGTTGGGTGCTGGCTAGCATTGAGGGGAAATTTGGGATTCAGTAACGTTCCCCTCATTTGCATAGGATTGCCTGCTAATGCATAGTTACAAGTCCCACACTGAACCTTCGCTCTTAGCAACCACTATTCACTGGCCATGTTGTCTTCTACCTGCCATTGAGTATAATTGCAAAATAGTGATTTTGGATACAATGCTTATTTTAGTTTTTTTTTTTTCTTCGGCCCAATCCCATTTGCATGCTGTTGCCCTATGCTTAAACAGCTGAAATCGGCTAAAAAAAATAAAAGTTATTTTTTTTTTATTTTGGCAACTGTTTTCTATGCCAATGGCCATATATTTGTCTGTTTCCATGCTTTACACATACTATACACCCTTTATCTGGAGCTGTCATGGCTTTGTTTTGTAGTTTGCAGAAATGTACTTGGTTACTAACCGAGTACATTTCTGCACACTACACTAGTCCTGCCCAGCCAGCTGACAGCTTCCTGGATCGCACATTCACCTCATTTGCATGGTTTCCACCCGCAAATGGGGTAATTTGCATACAGGAGCTGTGTCCATGCAGGAATAGTGCAGGAGTGCTCGTGCACGTCCCTGGTGCTTATTCCTGGATTGCATGACAGCCATATTGCCTCCAGCAGCTCCTGCACTATTCCTGCACACCGTGCAGAGCTTGCTGAATTTGGGGGGCAGGTCTCTAGGAAGAAACTTAAATCTAAGATTTAGTAGATATATGGCTTAGATTTTAAATTCTCACTAAGATAGTTTATTTTAGTTTATTTATTTATACTTCTGTTGACAGGGTTAGTCCCCCAGTTTAGTAATCCCTTTTCAAGGGAGACCCAAGGTGGTATTTACAGTACTATTGAGATTTGGCAAGGGCATTGGGGAACTTCTCCTACTCATCATTGTTATGATTGGGAACCATTTTGGAGAAGCATTTCCTGTTTCTGTTCCAGGAACAGAGGTGGCCTGAAGAAACTAGGGTTGCCACCTTTTCAAATGCCCAAAGTGGGAAATTTTTGGGACAAACATCAGATTTTTTAGGCCGAAACATACTCAAGGCCAGTACAAATGACAGAACTTCTCTTTTTTGCCTAAATAAAAGTTTATTCTTGTAGAATTTTAGCTACTTATTCTGTTTCTTATAACATTTAGGTGTTTTAGATACAGAATAACTGTTTTATGCAACTATTACATAAAATTTAGGAAATATTTTTGCCCTAAAATCGCAGGACATTTGCCATTTTTTCAATATTTTTGCAGGACACAACTTCCCAAAGAGGGACTGTCCCTCGCAAAGTGGGACAGGTGGTAACCCTAGAAGAAACAGAAAGGCAGATGGAGAGAGAAGGAGATAATGGAGTAGTGAACGAAATGAAGGAGAAAGCAAATATCAAGACCAGAGAATATATGTAGGATTCTGAGGAAATGTTTCAATGAAACCTGTTTGTTGGAGATGAGTCAGCAAATGGATATATAATTACAAACCTCCAGTCAAGAGGGTTTCAGGATGACTTACTTAAAGAAATGGTGGCATACAGTGAGCCAGAAAATGAAGGAGATGTTTCCTGGGGGAAATAATGGAGAAAATACAAAAGGAGGATGCAGAGACAGTTCTGAAGAATAGTGGTGAGATAGAAAAGAAAACACATGCAAAGAAAGTAAAAGAAGGCAAAAGTGGAGTAGCACAAAAGAAGACACAAGAAAATGAAAAAAATGGAAGTATGTGGTAAGGATTCAAACTAAAGAAGACAAAGAAATAGACAGGTATGAAGTGTGAGACAATTTAATAGCTCCTTTGGGTGCAAAAGCACATGAGGTAAGGGCATTTATTATTAATGGAAGGGACAATCTGTGACATTATATTTTAGACTGTTTTCTAAATGGAAAATTTTCTTGAAGAATATGGAAAAAGAAAAAATGTAACCCATTGAATCTTTATGTGATAAAAACATTTTATAGGGAACAAAAATGAAGATTCATTTACAATTTCGAACAGAGGTAGAACTTTCAAAGGACTTTTGAAAGCCATATGTAAAGAAGTACTGGACATTGCAAAGGTTTATGACAAATGGGGTTTATTGACTGATGGCTGGGATTGTAATATTGTGTTAAAAATAGAAAGAGAAAAAAATATATACATATACCAAGCATGGTAAATGTGGAGGGGAATAGGGGTGTTGCAAAATACTGTGGACATCCCAAAACATGTTTATTTATTTTTATTTTTTTTTCTTTTTGTAGAAAAGAGGGACATTTGATAAGTAACTGTGACAAAAGATAAAAATGTTATATTTGGGGGAAATGTGACATGATGCAAAAAATGTGAATTGAAATGTTATAAATGTAACAAAACTGGACATTTATGGATTGATTGCAAAAATGAAAGTAACAGTAAGGAAAAAAGAAGAAAGAGAAAAAAATAAAAAATGTTAGAAGTAGTAGAAATAGAAGAAAAATTAGACAAGAAAATAGAATAAAGAGGCTATAGAAGAAGATTTTAAGTGATGAAGAAGCAAAAGGAAAAAAAAAGAATTATTTTGGTAGAGGGTAAATAGCAGAAAAAGAAAATTTAAAGGGATGTGTACAAAATCAAAAAGAAAGGACATGGATGAAAAAATATATACAACTGTAGACTGGGGCTTGGCATAATGGTAAAGGTGTTTGATTCTCACCTTTGGGAAGGAAATTGGGTAGGCTTAGAATGGCCTATTACGAAAGCTATCCTAGTAATTACCTGCCAACTTATGAAGCTAAGAAAAAGAGACTATAGTAAGAAGAATAGGAATTTTTGAGTGGTGTAATACGTGATGCAGACATAATTATATCAGAAGACACAAGATTTTTTAACAAATGAAGAAAAATTACAAACAAAGAATCTATGGGGAGGAAAGATAATCTGGAATTTGGGAAATGAGAGATGTTCTGTAATAGCTGTATTCTGTATAAATAAAGTAAAAATAATGGATGTAACTTTAACAAAAATAGAAGAATTAACCATTGTAGATTTAAAATGGAAACAACAAGTATATAGAATTATATTATATGCTTATACTAACTGTAAAGAAAGGGAAAGCTTATTACATCAGATTATAGACTATGTAGTAATAAGTATGAATATTATAATAACAGGAGACTTTAGTTGTGATTTAAGAGGCAAGCATAAAAAGAAAGGAAATGATATAAGAAAAAAATGTTAGAAGTTATACGATCATCATCATCATCATCATCTTTCGGCTTTTCCCATTAGGGGTCACCACAGCGGATCATCTCTTTCCATTTCTTCCTATCCTCTGCATCTTGCTCTGTCACACCAACCGCCTGCATGTCCTCTCTCACCACTTCCATAAACCTTATCTTAAGCCTTCCTTTTTTCCTCTTACCTGGCAGCTCCATCCTTAGCATCTTTTTCCCAATATACCCATCATCCCTCCTCAGCACATGTCCAAACCAACGCAATCTCTTCTCTCTTGCTTTGTCTCCAAACTGTCCAACATGAGCTGACCCTCTAATATACTGATTCCTAATCCTATCCATCCTAGTCACACCAAGTGCAAATCTTAACATCTTTAACTCTGCCACATCCAGCTCTGACTCCTGACTTTTTGTCAATGCCACTGTCTCCAACCCATATAACATAGCTGGTCTCACTACTGTCTTGTAGACCTTCCCTTTCACTCTTACTGGTACCCGTCTGTCACAAATAACTCCTGACACTCTTCTCCACCCATTCCACCCTGCCTGTACTCTCTTCTTCACCTCTCTTCCACATTCACCATTACTCTGAACTGTTGATCCCAAGTACTTAAAGTCGTCCACCTTTACCAACTCTACTCCCTGCATCCTCACCATTCCTCTACCCTCCCTCTCATTTGCACACATATATTCTGTCTTAGTCCTGCTGACCTTCATTCCTCTGCTCTCTAGAGCATATCTCCACCTGTCCAGAGTCTCCTCAACCTGATTCCTACTCTCACTACAGATCACAATGTCATCTGCAAACATCATAGTCCACGGGGCCTCCTGTCTGATCTCATCTGTCAACCTGTCCATCACCACTGCAAATAAGAAAGGACTCAGAGCTGATCCTTGATGTAATCCCACCTCCACCTTAAACGGATATGTCACTCCCACTGCAGTCCTCACCACTGTCACACTACCCTCGTACATATCCTGTACCACTCTTACATACTTCTCTGCCACTCCTGACTTCCTCATACAATACCACAACTCTTCTCTAGGCACCCTGTCATATGCTTTCTCCAAGTCTACAAAGACACAATGCAACTCCTTCTGACCTTCTCTGTATTTCTCCAATAACACTCTCAGAGCAAACATCACATCTGTAGTGCTCTTTCCTGGCATGAAACCATACTGCTGATCACTAATAATCACCTCCCTTCTTAACCTAGCTCCTACTACTCTCTCCCATAACTTCAAGCTGTATCCAAGGCTGCGGACACAAGCAATGTAATGTTCCATCCAGTGCAGGCATAAAAAAGGTGCAACCAAATCCACGAAAGTCCTCCAGTAATAAAAGTTCTTATTTACAAAAAAAAACACAAAAGTAAAAGTAAAAAAGTAGCTTTAAACACTAGCTAAAGCTAGCTAAGCTTTTTTTTTCAGTACTCTGACCGAACTTCTTCAGACAAAATGCAAAACAGTGTAAAACCATTCGGTTTAAGTGTTTAAATGCTTAAACACCCCCCCTAACTTAGTTACATCAGTTCCTGCGGAAATAAATAAATAATATATCCACCACATGAACTGTATCTAATGTTCTTTAAAACAAATATAATAAAATATAAAACATGGAATTAAATACAATATAAAATACATTGTAGAATATATTATGAAAAGCATAACGACATGCTTATCTAAACACAGGGAACCTCAAAGTGTCTAAGGAATACCTATATCTTATATTACACATATATACACAATCATATTATACACATGACTTTGTTTAAAGCTATGTCCTTTATATTTTTATTGTTTATTTGCAGTATTTTTTGTATTAGTTTTTTAATTTATATGACCACATAAGTGTGTTAAAAGAAAAAATGGGTTTGATAGGTTACCATCACATAATATCAAACTACTGGCTGTATAAGATATAGGTATTCCTTAGACACTTTGAGGTTCCCTGCATTTAAACACTTAGACCGAATGGTTTTACACTGTTTTGCATTTTGTCTTTTCGTGTAATAAAGAACTTTTATTACTGGAGGACTTTCGTGGATTTGGTTGCACCTTTTTTATGCCTACACTGGATGGAACATTACATTGCTTGTGTCCGCAGCCTTGGATACTTTTGTGGAGCTTCCCCTTTTCGTTGCTGTTATTTCGTTTGTTGTTTGTACAATTTTTGCTGGTTATAACTTCAAGCTGTGACTGATCAGTTTAATCCCTCTGTAGTTACTGCAGCTCTGCACACCACCCTTATTCTTAAAGATAGGTACCAAAACACTTTTTCTCCACTTTTCAGACATCCTCTGACTTTCCAAAATATCATTAAACAATCTAGTTAAAAAATCCACTGTCATTTCTCCTAAGCACCTCCATGCTTCCATTGGGATGTCATCTGGGCCAACAGCCTTTCCATTCTTCATCCTCTTCATAGCTGTCCTTAATTCCTCCTTGCTAATCTGTTTCACTTCCTGATTCTCTATCCCCACATCATCCAACCTTCTCTCTCTCTCATTCTCTTCATTCATCAGCCTCTCAAAATACTCTTTCCATCTACTCAACACACTCTCCTCTCTTGTGAGTACCTTTCCCTCACTATTCTTTATCACCCTTACTTGCTGCACATCTTTACCAGCTCTGTCCCTCTGTCTAGCCAATCGGTACAGGTCCTTTTCTCCCTCTTTAGTGTCCACTCTCTCATACAACTCTCCATACTCCTTATCCTTAGCTTTTGCCACCTCTCTCTTTGCCATGCGCCTCATCTCCTTATACTCATGTCTACTTTCTTCATCTCTTTGACAATCCTACTTCTTCTTCGCCAGCCTCTTCCTCTGTATACTCTCCTGTACTTCCTCATTCCACCACCAGGTCTCCTTGTCCTCCTTCCGCTGTCCAGATGTCACACCAAGCACCTTTCTAGCAGTCTCTCTTACTAGTTCTGCTGTAGTTACCCAGCTATTTGGCAACTCTCCACTGCCTCCCAGTGTCTGTCTTAACTCTTCCCCAAACTCCACTTCACAATCACCCTTTTTTAACTTCCACCATTTAATCCTTGGCACTGCTTTCACACTCTTCCTCCTCTTCTCGATCACCAACGTCATCCTACAGACCACCATTCTATGCTGCTTAACTACACTTTCTCCTGCCACCACTTTACAGTCTCCAATCTCCTTCAGACTGGCCCTTCTACATAGGATATAATCCACCTGTGTGCATCTTCCTCCACTCTTGTACGTCACCCTATGCACCTCCCTTTTCTTAAAATACATATTCACCACAGCCATGTCCATCCTTTTCGCAAAATCCACAATCATCTGACCTTCTGCATTTCTCTCCTTAACAGCACACCAACATGCCCATTAAAGTCCGCTCCAATCACTAGTCTCTCACCCTTGGGTACACTCACCACAACTTCATCCAACTCACTCCAAAATTTCTCTTTCCCATCCATCGCACACCCAACCTTTGGAGCATATGCACTAACAACATTCATCATTACACCATCAATTTCAAGCTTCATAAACATCACTCTGTCAGACACTCTCTTCACGTCTAAAACACTCTTGGCATATTGTTCCTTTAGTATAACCCCTACCCCATTTCTCCTACCATACACACCATGATAGAACAATTTCAACCCATTTCCTAAACACCTGGCCTTACTTCCCTTCCATCTGGTCTCTTGCATGCACAATATATCAACCTTCCTTCTCTCCATCATATCAGCTAGCTCTCTTCCTATACCAGTCATACTGCCAACATTCAAAGTTCCTACCCTCACTGCTACACTCCTAACCTTCCTCCTCTCTTCCTGCCTTCGGGCATGCCTTCGCCCTCCTGTTCTCCTTCGGCCAACAGTAGCCCAATTTCCACCAGCACCCATGATGTAGTAAATTAAAACTTTGGGACAAAAATGAATGGATATGTATAGAATTGAAATAGGTTATTTTATAGTTTCAGAAGGTTTAGTTATAGTTGAAGGGGAGGTAGTTGAAACAGGATTTTCTGACCATCTTGCAATATAGCTAGAGATAAAAACAAGGAATATATAGAAATAGGCAAAGGAATAAAGAGGATAAATGAGAAAGCATAGAATGCAGATTGAAAGAGGTTAGCAATACAGTTACAGAAAGATCATATTGCTATGAGAACATTTTATCAGAACTGGTCTGAATGGTAGATGATATTTGAGGAAAATATAAAAAAAAATTTAAAGTGGCAATATGATGTGAAAAAAGTAGTGATAGCAGACTATGAAAGAACATATGATGATGCATTGCAAGATTTAGAATACAATGATAGAAAGTATTTTGACAAAGAAAAGGAATTACATGAAAGAAATTAAGAAAAAGTACAAGAACTGCTAAGTATGCAAAGATACTTTTTTACAAGGAAAAAGAGAAGTATTGAGTTACTTAAGCAGATTGGTAAAGGAAGATGGCAGTGTAATAAGATAAATAAAAAAATGTAATAGGAGAAATAGAAAGAACTCAGGAAAAGATTATGAATATTGTAGTACAATATGTACAATAAATGTTTAAAGAAAAAAGAAGGTAGTGAAAAAACATGGAAAGTAAAAATGTTAACAGAAAAAGATAACAAAGAGTTGGAAAAAGAGATGTCTTTAAATGAACTAGATAAAGTATTAGGAAAGGTAAATATAGATTTGTCTGCAGGCCCAAATGGAATAGTGTATGAAATGTATGCAAATTTAAGGGATTTGCAAAAACATATATTTTTAAAGATTTTGAATGAATGGTAAAAGGAAGGTTTTATGAATTATATAGTGGGATACTTAAATTCATATGGAAGAAGGGAGATAGAAGAGATTTAAATAACAGGAGACCAATAATATTAGATAATAATGATTATAAGATTTTTAAGAAAATAATATAAAAAATATTTGAAGCTAAAATGGAAAATATTATGGAACATAGCATATGCAGTATAAAGGGGAAAGGTTCTCAAGAATTATTAATGATAGAGAAATTGTGGAAGATATTATGAAAAGAAAGAAGTGAAAATCATGATAGGAGACCTTAATAAGGCATTTGACACAACTGGATATGCAATTTTATGGGTAATAATGAAATAATATAAGTAAAAAAGTTATGTATGTCAGGTATAGTAATAATATAATAAAAATACTTGTATATGGCTGGTTAAGTCAAGAGGTACATATGAAAAGGAGTGTAAGGCTGGGATGTACATTGATATGCATATGCTTTGCATTAGTTATGAATGTGATAGTATGTGAAATAAATTACAAAATGAAGGAGGTGGGATTTGTAACACTTGAAGGGTTAAGAATTTCAAATCTGTAAACAAATGCAGATGACATTAAAATAATTGCAAAAAAAAAAATAGACAAAAGAAGTAATAATTTCCACAAATGAGTGTCTACAAATGATAGGAATCACTTTAAATAGAGAGAAAAGTTACATTTTAGGTGACAAAATAAAGGCTGGGGTATATATTTTACATTGAATGAACTTTCTTTGTTAGGTATAAAATTTGGCAATAAAGATGTAAGAAAAATTCAGTGGGAAAAAAACAACAGAAGAAATAAAGCAAACATCTTTTCTGGGGAACATATAAATTATCAGTTAGAAAAATGGCTTATTTGATGAATTAATTACTGATGGGAAAATAGCATACTTAGCAAGCATATTTATGTTGCTAATAGTATTTGAAAAGAATTATTGCAGATATTTTTTTCATTTATATGGGGTTCTAGATTAAGAGGTGCTTTGTATGTAAATAAAAAGAAGAAAGAGGTTTAGGGTTAATTAACCCAGTGGTACACACTGCTTCATTATATTTGTACAAAGTGCTAAAATGGATAAATGAGAAAGATGAGATATTACTAATAAAACTGTATAAATATAAGTATTATACACCTGGGGTTGTGGTAACAAAAAGAATAAAAGAGAAAAAGGGTATATAAATGAAGAAATAAAGTGTTACCAAGAAAAGATATTTTTCTGGAAAATAATTGATGATACAGAAAAAGATAAAAAAAAAACTATGGCATAAGAATGTAATGATAAAACATTATTATGTAAAACCATGGGGAAATCTTACTGATGGAAAAAAATAAAGTTATAAAAATAAGAAGGACGTGGTATAATCAGAAAGTAAAATTCCAAGATTTTTTTGTGGAGATTGGTAATAGACAAATTACCAGTAAAAGGAAATGTGCCATACAAAAGGAAAATTGAAAGAATATGGGGTAATTTAAGAAAACCTACACTTTTTCCATGTAGGCATTGCGCTGTGCTGTTAAAATGGGTGCAAACACAATTTTAGATTCAGAAATCACTGCTGAGCTGCGCGCACGAGCGCCCCAACACAGAAACTTCCATGACATGCAAATCACCTCATAAGCAGGTGAATCTCATGAAAATGAGGCAGGTAGAGGATCCAGCAAGCAGATAGGTAGCTCTGCAGACCCTGTGTCAATGTCCGTAGTGCACAGAAAAATTCCCTGCACAGGAATATAGACAAAAGGGGCTTTAAACATGTAGATAGATGGACAGAAATGGCATAGCACATACAAGTATGAATGAAACTATCCTCTTTATGTCTGACAAATTAAAGGAAATATGTTAAATTAAATTTATTTTTTTTAATAATCTGGCCATGTTTGCATGGCACACCGCAGTGTACAAATATGTTTTATAAAAAAAAAAAAAAAAATTGGAAAAAAAAATAATATGATGTGACAGAAATGTATTACAGGACCCTGTGTGAAGCATCTGCAATGATGCATTGGTGCTGTTGCTAATGTGGTAGGGCTTTCAAGTGTGTAGTTTCCAGGCTGTGAGCACAGCTCCCTATGCAAATGAGGTGGAGTTACTGAATAGCTCAAAGGGGTGATCATGTCTGCATATCCCCTTCATGTAAGCAGAGAACTATGCCGTTGTTTACAGATGAGATAGCTGACATCAGGGGAGTGTGAACCAATGAATTAGAAGCTTATTTCAGCTTGTTTGCATGGCTCACAGCAGCACTGAGCATATCCTTGCAGGGGCAGTGTGTGCACTCACTTCTAAGCTGTGTTTAGCTAAGGAGAGCATATTTCTGCGTGTTTGTGTGGCACACCACTATGCTGAGCATGGAAGTCTGTGGGGGTGTATACACTGACTGCTAAGCTTTGTTTACCTATGGGGCATGCATTTGCATGCTGTGCGACAGCGCTGATTTTATCTAAAACCCAGTGACATATTAGTTTTGACTGCTATTTAACTTAAACTAAGGCCATTAAATGATGTTAATGATATACTAGGCATGTGGAATGCATCATTGGAGTACAGACTTGGGAATTTTAACTGAGAATGCTAGGGGCTTCTGCTGATGGTGTTGCATCTAATCTGGAAGTAGGCACATCTTTTGCATGTGAGGTATTATTATGTTGGTGCTTTCACAGACTGCCAGTATATGTGTGGTGTAACATTATGACCCTCAGTCACATATTAAGTGCAGCAGACAGCTGGAGAATGCTGTGGACAATTAGAGTGACGTGAAGTACTGAAGAAACAGGGACAAATGTCAATGTCTGTAACATACCTATCAAACTCTTAGTGTATGCAATCTGTTCAAAACCCAACAAAATGGGGGGACAAAGGCCCACAAATAGGGGCATATGTTAAATACTGTTCTCATAAACGTAAACAGTTGCTAAAATAACAGAGGGTATGTTTCAACAGACAATTTTCTGAAGGATTTGAAGTCAGACACTCAAATGTATGTCACTGTTTAGTGACTTTAATCCTAAGTTCATGCAAGTGATTTGCAAGAAAACCACAAATTTTATGAGGAACAGACCATGAGCCAAAACTCTGGGCATTTTGTGAATCTCTGGACAATTGAAAGGTATAGTCTGTAATACACAAAATCCTGGACTGGAGTACATGTAAATGTGGCCTGGAGTCACTGTATAAGTACTGATAGTCACTCTGGGTATGCCCAAATACTTACTTAAAATGAGCGCAATTCTGTTGCCCCACCATCAGACTGACCTGTTATGTACAGACATGTCTATACATCAAGACATAAACGTATACATATCCATCTGTCACTGTCTCTCTCACATACATAGTATGTCTATCGCTATGTAGTGTCAAATAGCTATATACCGATATATATCACACTGATACATAGACTCTCCCCATATATCTAAATAGCACATATACATATCATAGACACACACAGCTACATTTATATATACATCCCTGTTAATTATAGAAATATGTGTGTGGATGTATGTATTGTCCTATATACCTTAATAATGGTGAGTAAATCTGCACTATCACACATCCATACTGTTGCTCAAAGGATCCAAATGAAGGGCACAACTGTACATAAAAGAATTACCTACAGACCCCTGCAGCTGCTGGATGTCATCACGCAGGGAGACGCAGGTGAGCAGGTGATGTACTGTATAATGTTGTCAATGGATGCATGGACAGGGCACTTTGTTCTTGCCCACAGCTTTGCCCATCTAACTGCAAGTAGCCACATATGGCCATACTGGTAAATGTACACCTTCTCCTACAATCGCAACTTCACACTACCTATTCCATACTCAACAACATCTCTGCCTGCCCTCCTCTTGCCTCCCATGTTATTTTCTACTCTCCTCCCAGCTGCTCCAGAGTGCTGATCAGCATCTTCTCTCAGTTTATAAACCCAAAAGGAATATTGGCAAATTACTTCACACTCAGTCTCACTAAATTGGAACAAAACCCCTTTCCATATTAGATCCAACCTTTCCTTTCCCTGTTTTAAAAAGGAGCTTAAATCCCACTTACCAAACTTGAAATTATGCCTTTGCCTTGACCACAAGTAGTCTTAGTCTGTCCTACTGTATAACCTGCTGCATCTCCTAACTTTCTTTCTCTGTTAGTAACTTCTGCTTAAACTAACCTCCTAAACCCTCAGCTCTACTACTACAGCTCTACTATAGCCCCCTCCTTTCTCTCCCCTCCCATTCTGCACACTATTTATCTTTCCCCCACTTGCTCTCAATGTCTGTACACTTTCTTTTTGTTTTTACTCTTATATGTAGTAAATTTAGACCACTGCTATCAGTGAAACCCTTAATGTTCATATTTTTTTCTTTTGTTTTTCTCTTTATAATTAATTTGATGTTTATATTGTTATTTTTAACAGTTTTTGTCCTGTATGTTTATCTTTGTTTATGTTTGCTGGGGCTCTTTCCCCTTGGATCTACACTGAAAATGGATTGTTTACTATCAATGCATTGCAAATAGTTAATAACCTTTTCTTTTGTATTTTTTGTATTTTGTATTGTGATTGTTATTTAATATTTGTATCTTGTCAATTTGTCCTTACTTATGTTTGCTGGAGCTTTTCCCCTTGGGTCTCCACTGAAAATGGGTTTGTCTGCAAACTCAGTTGGACTAACCCGGTTTAAGAATGTGAAATAAATAAAATAAATAAATAATAACAGTTATCCCACTGCTAGGATACTAAATGCAGATAGCAGTATGAAGCAATATCACTCTGCAGGCCACAGATCCTGTTCAACACAAGCCTAGTTTGTGTAATGCACAAGTACTGTGCCAGCAATCGCATATACAACAGACTCAACCTGTGGTGCATGCAATAAATGCTATGATCTATGGTGACTATAACTAGATAGGGAGGGGTGCTAATCTCACTCCAGGTGACTTGGTGCATGACCAAGTGTTCATGTGTGTGTGTGTGTGTGTGTGTGTGTGTGTGTGTGTGTGTGTGTGTGTGTGTGTGTGTGTGTGTGTGTGTGTGTGTGAATGTGTATGTATACCCGTGCAAAACAACTGCCATGCCCTCATGGGCTATCCACCTGCAATGATTATGCTCTTTTTGGCCTTGTAACTTGCTACTAGCTTCCGCACTATCCTCTTCTACAAGGCCTGATTATGTCATCAACCTTAAGACTACCAGCTGACGATGAAGTATCAGGACTTAAGGCTTGGCACATGTGATGAATACTGTGATCTACAGTGTATAAGACTAGATAGGTAGGGGTTCTAATCTCACTACAGGTTATTTGGTGTGCGTGCAAGTGTGTGTATACCCCTGCAAAACAACTGCCATGTTCTCATGGGCTACCCACCTTGGCCTAGTAACATGCTACTGACTTCCACACTGTTCTATTTTACAAGGCCTGATGATGTCATCCACCTTAAGACTAGCAGCTGACAGTGTAGTATTATGACTTAAGGAGTGGTGATTGCAAAAAATACTGTAATCTGCTGTGTGTAAGACTAGATTGGTAAAGGTTCTAATCTCACTGCAGGCTATGTGGTGTGCATGTGTGTCCCAGTGACATAAGTATGATAATTTTGGTAACATAGTAATAGGTAAGGTTTTGCAGTATTTTACTTGTAGTGTTTGATGTGGCCCCCCAATGGAGTGACCACAACAAGGCCTGCTGATGTCACCAAGCATAGTATGCCCTGATGTGATAGTATTCGCAGACATGAGGTGTGTAGCATGCATCATGTACTGTAATCCATAGTGTGTACCATTACATAGGTAAGTGTTTTCATCTACATACAGTCAACTTGCTCTACGTGTGTGCCTTGGTCTATCCTGTATGCAGTGATTGGAAGTTGTGCTAGCTTCACAGTAGCCATGGTTGTATGTGAGCCTGTTAGATCATTTTACATCATGTCATGGAATCATAGAACATTTGAATGCCACCGGCATAATGGCCATACAGTCCTCACAATCATAGATATCTTTATTCCTGTAGTTAAAGGATCAGCACATATTGCCCCAGTCCACGAGGGACACAAGCATATGCCCCAAGTTGCGATAACAGTTTCCCAGCCATTCATGCAGATGGTATGTGGTGAGGTGCACTGAGGTGCTCTGTGTGCCATTGGGCAGGGTTCTGTTTCAAGAGTGTGTTTAAGTCTGCTAGATAAATCTCTCCCATAAGCATGTAATACCAGCATCACATATGAGGGTAATGTCCTTACAGTGAGTTATCCATGTACTATGCATCCTACAGATAGGCAGCATATGCAATAAAGCAGGGTCGCAAATTTCCCTATATGCAAGGCACAGATCACCTCTGCATAGTCTGTATGCCACAGGTGATGATGACACTCATTGCAGACTATTCCCATTGAACACATACTGAAAATGTGAAGTGACCTTTTGAGAGACCATATTGTTGTGTGCAATTGCCAGTTCTGCTTTGAAAGGTACATCCTCAAATGGCTATTGCACTCAGATACTGGCATGCTGAGGGAAGAGTTCTTGGAGGTAATAAGCATGTCACTTACGGGTGACTGTGGCCTCAGCTATGCCATATCATTCCTGCCATACCACTGTAGAGACAAGGTAATCTGAGGCACATCAACCTCACATCACCTCCACCAATCACAGCTCCTCAAGTCAGATCACATTACACCACACCCACTTGCTCCACCAAAAAATACTCCCAACCACTCTCATTCCCACTAGGCATTATTACATCACCCCACACTACTTACCCATCCTCATATAGTGCAAACCTATAATTCCTATCCACTAGAACCAACTTAAACTTTATAACAATGACTATCACACAACTAAGTATAGTCTGTCTTCTCATAATTCTTTATAACTCCACAAGTTATCACTTTAGCAATATCCCTAAACTTAGTAGCACAACACTATATTATGCACTCTCATATACAGACACCACATATTATAATAATATCTGCCCACAATTGTTCAAGAACTACATAACAGACCATTTCAGAACTAAACACATATGCTCTCATTCCTACTCCAAAAAAACACAATACTTTCTCACACTCATCACCAAACTCCAACATCTGTATCACCATTTTAACACCAGGCTCACCATAATTGGGGACATATACCCCAACCCAGGCCCAAATCCATCCTTTCCAACACAAACTGCTCCAACACAATTGTCAGAACATAATACCCCCACTATCTTTATCCCTGGGCAAATCAACAACAGCTGTAAAACCATCTTTTAATGCTAAATATTAATATTAGAAGTATCAAAAATAAAACACCTGAACTCCAGGCCACAATAGCACACTATTCCACAGGCATAGCTGCTTTAACAGAAACCTGGCTAAATAAAAACATAGCTAACTCAGAAGTTCTCCCTACCAGCTATGATATCATTAGACAAGACAGACCATTCCGTAAAGGGGATAGAACTGCCTTACTGTATAAGTCCAACTTAACTTTATGTCAAATACCAAACTCCTACCCCTGCCCCAATAATTGGGACATACTTATCTCAAAACTTCAACTTCACCCTAAAAAGTTATCACCACAATTTTGATCTATATTCCACCTGGTAACACACCTGCTAGCCTTGAAGACTTCTTCTTCCACATATTAACAAGACACCCTTATTCTGGGAGATTTCACCCTAGATTGGTTCACCTGTACATCAGAACCACCAAGTAATCTAATAAATCTCCATGGCTACCAGCAGCTAGTCCAACTTCCAACTAGATGTGATAAAAAATCTAAAAGGGAATCCATCCTTGACTGGGTCCTAACAACCCCATATTGTACCCCCACACAGGCAGTCTCACAGACACCTTAAATGTCCACAACATAATATACTTTATAAGTAGTAGAACAAGCATATGCAAAACCACTAACTATAAATCCACTAGAAACACAAAAATTTCTTTCCTGAGGTCCTTAATACTTTACTCTGTAACTGTGACTAGACCCTCCCCTAAAAACCCTCCCACTTGACCAGACTGTAGAATATTTCAACAAAACATTTCTACAACACCTAGACACTGTCGCTCCATTGCACAAAATCAAGGTTAGAACCTCTACAAACCCCTGGCTCAGTAAAGAAACCAAACAAATCCTCAAGTCCAGAGACACTGCCTGGCTTTACTATCAAAAAAGCAAAGAAACACAAAGCCTAACTAAGTACCAAGAACTCTGCAACCATGCAAAAAATGCATTAGGCTGGACAAAAAAATCCTACTACATGACATTACAAACTAAATAATAACACAGCCCTCCAAAATTTTAGAAAAATGTAAACCAGCTACTAAAATCCACCCAAAAGGCTACTTCCAAACCAACCACCCCTGACACTAAAGTTCCCATCGAAACACAATTCAACTCCCACTTTGTGAACTTAATTCTATCCTCAGTATCAAAGGATAGTTCCAACCTCACTGGCACCCCAACACAAATAACACTAATACAAGCTTTACCCTCAAAACAGTTTCCACCACTTCAATCAAAAGCATGTTCTCCAAACTAAAAACCTCATTAACAGCAGCCGACCTACTCCCCAGCTATTTCTTGAAACTCACAGCAGATGCTATTGCTATCCCAATCTCCACACTCATAAACAGATCAGTTGTTGAAAACTATGTACCCAAACTCTGGAAAATATCCTATGTTACACCCATACATAAAGGCGGGACCTCCACTGAACTTAATAACTACAGACCCATTGCTACACTCTCCCCCCTGGCCAGAATCCTAGAAAAATGCATCCATACCCAGGTGCTAAAACATCTCCTCAACAGCAACATACTGTCACATACTCAACATGGTTTCAGATCTGCCTATAGTACCACTACAGCCCTCCTCTGCTTCACAGACACAGTAAACCATCTTAAAAACGAAGGCCTGTAGGTGTCAACTCTTTTTTTGGATATGTCCAAAGCATTTGACACAGTCTCGCACCAAATCCTGCTAAACAAACTAAACCAATATCACCTATCAAATTCGACTCTTACCTATTTCAAGGCTACTTAAATGACAGGTACCAACCTGTGAAATGGGAAAATTCTCTCTCTTCTCAGCTGCCCATAACCATAAGAGTCCCACAGGGTTCTATCTTAGGACCACTACTATTCACAATCTTCACAAATTACCTCCATACCACCACAAAGCATGCATCTATCATTCAGTATGCAAATGATGCTACCTTAATCTGTGCTGCACAAAACATTCCCACCCTCCTGCAAATAACTCATCTAGCATTCTCTGATGTTGAAAGCTACCTTACCAAAGCCCAACTTATCCTCAATCCAAAGAAAACTCAGCTTATGATTATAACCAGTTCTAACAGCAAAACTGATAACAGTCAATTCACTATCTACTCCCCAAATGCTACTCCACTCGCTCCAGTGGCACAGGCTAAGCTATTGGAAATAACCATAGACTCCCACCTAAAATTTGATAGTCATCTCAACTTAATTATTAAAAATGTACATGCCAAACTGGGATCACTCTACCATATCAAACTATTTCTTACCAATCAACACAAATCAGCCATTGCTCACTCCCAACTTCTATCCACCCTACTCTATGCATCTCCCATTCAGATTAATCTCAACAAAACTGAACGAAGCAAAATGGAAGCTTGCTATAACATAATTGCCCACTTTGCTTCAAATTGCTCATATAGAACTCATCACTGTACTGCTTTGAGACAGCTCCACTGGCTTGAATTGTCCAACCTCCTAACCTACAATCAGCTCTCCCTCTGCCATTCTATCTATTACCTCCCCAGTAAGTGTCCTGCCCTCAAAAACATAGTACATCACTCAGCCAAATGGCCTCCTAGATCATCAAACAAACTACTACTAGAAGTCACCAACAGCTACAATAGCTTTGGAGACACACTATATAGTAGTTCAGTGGGTAAAAATGGAACTCTCTTCCCACTAGCATACAAAACACATTGTCCAAAGCCTCTTTAAAAAACCTCATTAGGCAACATCTCAAGCAAAGTTAGCAGTGCCATGACTGCTCTCCAGGCTAGTGAAAGCGGATAAGGTACACATACTAAACCTAGAGTACTTGATAATAGTTTTCACTCTTACTCACAAACACTGGCTAATGTACAATGTACGTACTGTATCTGTGTACTATGTATGTATTCTACCTATGTTCCAAAGATCAGCTGTACACCACAAATCTATTAATTACCTTTATTTTTAAATTAATATTTTCTTGTTTGTTCTCTCTACTGCAACTGTTGATGTGCTGCATATCACTGTAAAAACATGTCTATTGCAATTTGTGTGTATACTGATCATGTCTAAATATCTAAATGTAGCTGTAATTTTTCTATGTGGAACTTTTCTCCTCGGGCCTCTGCTGAAAAAGGGCCTTTTCAACTCGGTCAGACACCCCCGGTTAACAAATGTAAAATAAAACAAAAAATAAAATAAAATTAGGTGTAAACCTGTGTGGCCAGGTCTGTGTGCCCAGTTCATTCACCCCTGACTATTTACATTGCATGTTGTGACTGATCTGCTACTAACCAGGTACGTAGGTGTCTTACTGATGGAACTAATACTATATATATATATATATATATATATATATATATATATATATATATATATATATATATATATATATTTACATGGAGTTTATAGCCATTATAATGTCAACAGGCAAGTGTCTGCAATACCTTCTTGCAGGATAGTGATATACCACAGAGACTCTATGAGTGCTCACGATTTGCAGGCATCAGCCAACAATGCTAGCCACAGTCAGTCAGTAGTCACATGCATTGCAGTTGAATGGATTACAAGCAGTAGAAGACCCAGGACTGTGCCCTGTTGAGCACTGCTGCTCACAGATCAGCTATTGGTGGTGAATGTCCCTATGTTGCATTATGTGTGCCACCAATGGGTCACTTAGTGACCCCTACAGTGATAGTATCATAGATGCCTAAGTGGGTGCTTTGTAAATGTTGCCTGAGCAGAAGATATAGTCCAAAAGCTTGGCTGAGTCTAGGGGGCTGTATGCCCTGATGTACCCTCACCCAGGTCAATAGTCACTGCCTCAGAAATGTCCACCATGTGTAACAGTCATGCTGCCCCGTCATACATCCAAATTGTGTACAGTCAACTGTGTGTAGAACATATATATGTGCCGATACTTAGACACACAGGTGTACAGTTATGTCCTTCAGTGGATGCACCACCTCTGTGTAACAGTATAACAGTTGGCATTGTCCTCTCAGCTTGTGTACAGTCAGTAGTGTCAGTATGATTGCAAGGGTGTCCCCATGATGTTAGTAATCCTTGTCAGATCACATATGGGATGCGGCCTGGAATGTTATCATGTACGATAGATGCTGTGTATCCTCTAATGAGAGGCCAGTTACGAACTGCTCTGTAAATATGGAAATTATGGGACAGATTGCAGGAATGTTATGTGTCATATGTGGTAGGTAGAAGGGAGTGAAGTGGACACAGACAGTGTGGGTGTACAGGTCAGGTATAATTCTAGACTCATCATATGTGGCATCATGACATATGTGGTAACCGACAATCTGGGCCTGTCCTTTGAGGTCACACATGTAAGTACACAGTGAGCTGTGGTTCTGCTTTGCATGGGTGGCTACTTTTGTCACTTACCATGTCTACTCAACATCACAACAACACTATGTGCTTATTTTAGCTGAGGAGGTAGTACCTCCATGTAGGGGGGGGCACCCTCATCCCAGCTGTCACACAGCACTGTCCACCTGTTAATGTACAGCCTGCTAATGGCAGTTGTCCACCAATCAGGTTTGCTGAGCCATGATGAGCTTGTGTCCCTCCTGCCACGTACAGCCCAGTTCATGCTGATGTAGTACTGCTGACATAATGCATGGGTGTAGAGCTCTGCATACTTGCCTGTCCCATCTGCTATGTCAACCATCCCACAGGAGGTAATAAATGGCTGTATTTACATATATGTCTGCATTGTCTGCAAAGGGGAGGTACATGCCGGCAGTTCTAAGGAGACTGATCTGTGGCCAGATCCCACCAGGGAGGACCTCACATTGGTGGTAGCAGTACTGGTCATGCATTTTGGTAAACAAATGATGCACTACATTGGTTCCGCCTGTGGGGATGTCACGGCACTGCTGCAAGGCATTGTAGGTAAGGACCAGGACCATCCTTTGGGCAAGTACATATTACACTTCCCTAACATTTTGTCTGTGCTCTGTACAGACACCTTGCATGACTCTCTTCTTGTAACATGCTGGAAGTAACTGTAAAAAGCAGAAAAAAGCACTTCTGGAAAACCGGATAAAGATTGCTTTGTCAGTCAAGGTTTGAACTTTGGATTTTGGCTCCGTTTTGTGCTTGGTAGCGTAACAAACCTTGACTGACAAAGCAATCTTTATCCGGTTTTCCAGAAGTGCTTTTTTCTGTTTTTTACATTTGTTTTTTTTGCTGGGAGTTGCCTGTGTTTTTCTTGGTTATTTGGTCTATTTTCGGCAACATGGATATGGATTCCAATCCAGTTCCTGATTCTAAGGGACAGGAAGACGTTGGTATGACGCGCAAGCTGATAGGACAGCTCACGGAGCTGATTGACTTGCTGACTCCCCTTAGCATGTCCTTATTACGTAAACAAAGCGAAAGTAACACACGGAGGGTTTATGGAGGTGTAAGAAACAATGAAATCAACGGAGAAGACCACGAGGATGGGAGAGAGCTTATGGGCACCAATTTGGATGCCGGCGACTCCGACAATCCGAATAGTGATGCTTTTAACCCGTTGAACACTCCACTCGCTTTACACATTCAGGATGGTCAGAATGGCACCAGGCTCGATAAGGGGAGTACAGCTAGGAGTCTGCCTGATACACGCAGGCACAATACAGGTACTGGAAATACTTTTACTTGCAACGAGGATTTGAACTCATGGTTAAACTACAAATGTGAATTTAAAGCAAATTTGAATACTACAGACTCTAAATACAACAATAATATGTTTACACTAATGTTGGGTGATTTATCTAAACTAATGGGCAAATTTAGAAATTTAAAAAATTGAAAATGAATACTTAAATGAATGTGTGCACAAAGAAATTGTACCCAAAGGCCTTAGGCTATGGAAATTTCCAAACAATGTGATTTCTGGTTCTGAATTTCACAAAGAATTACTTAATGTTTTCAACAATTGTGGTTTAAATGTTTTAAAATTAATGATCAAAAACAACAACCAGGTTATGGATACACTACATAAAGACATTATAGAACTTGATTCACGTATTAAAAGTGATTTACTATTTTCTGTGAATGAAGAGAAATTGAAGTATTTTAATATTAGGAAAGAAATAGAAAACAAATGTAATGATGTTATTAAAAGAAAGTTAAAAAAGTTAGAAAGGGATATTTTAGAGTATAAAAATAATACTTGTTACCCAAACCCACCTTTTAGAAGGGAATATTACAAAGAAGGGTGGAATAATTATAATATGCACAATAAAGAAGGAGAAGAAGGGAGATATGATGTTTTTAATGATTTTAACAGTAGTGGGGAAGATCAGGCTAACTACGATCAAGAATTTCCACCATTAAGGAGATCGGAGAGGTTGTTGAACAGGATGGGACAACAACCAGAACAGCAAAATTTTCAGGGGAGGGGAGGGAGGAGGGGGAGAGGGCATTATTAAACATACCTCAGCCCATCTCCTCGCCTAACCCAGTAACTTTAGATATAACTACACATAATGGTATTAAATTTACCTTCAACAACTTTGCAATATACAATTTTAGTGGTATTGCTTTAGAGAAGGGACATTTTGACTTGCTATCTAAGGGACTAAAGTTTATTCCCTTTAGTAAAGGAGATATAGCCAAGTCCCTTATGGATGTTAGAATATTTTTAAGAAAGATTAATTTGGACTTGATAATACCTAAAGACCATGGCAATAATAATATTAATAGAAATGAGTTAAAACGAAGAACCACTTACAACCCACCTTTACACCCCCAACTTAAAAATCTTGAAAATATGTTAGACAAAGAAATTAGAAAGGCACACTCTTACTACAAGGGACATAAAAACAACTTGAATCCTGATGAAAAAGGTTGTTTGGATAAATTAAGAAACAACACTTCACTTAGAGTTATGAAGCCAGATAAAGGGGGAGGGGTGGTTATAATGGAAGCTATACACTATGAAAGTAAAATTAACAGCATTCTTTGGGAGGAAGATAAATATTCTTCAGTATCCATAAATGAGGTTAATATAGCCTATAAAAAAATAGGTTCCAACCTATTTGATATGATGCAGGAAGAACTAATTGACTTTAAAACATATAAGTATCTAAAGGTAGAAAAACCTAGGATTCCATCCTTATTTGGAATCCCAAAGATCCATAAAAATGAAACTGACCCACCGTTCAGACCTATAGTGTCTGCTGAGGGGTCCAAGACTCAACCCCTTGCCAAGTATATTGACTTCAGGTTAAAACATATCTGGATGAGCAAAATGTTCATGTTAAAGGATTCTTGGGACTTATTAAAAACAATAACAACAGAATTATATGAAGAAAATATGATTTTTGTGACAATTGATATTATTGATCTATTTTCCTCTATACCTTGGGTAGAAGGTATAAGGATGTTTGAAGATATAATATACCAAGAAAATAGTTTGAGTCAAAAAGAAAAACTAACTTTTACATGGTTAATGGATTTAGTGTTGCGAAATAACTTCCTATATTTCAAAGGAGAATGTTACCAACAATTGCAAGGAGTTGCTATGGGGGCAGCATGTGCCCCCACTTTTGCTAACTTAGTCTCACTAGGTGGGAAGAAGAAAACATCAAAACTACTGAATTCCAACAATATTTGGTAATCCAAACAGTGCACATAAATTTGAAAACTGACCACGTCAGACAAAACTAATCAGTGTCTTGCTGAGGGTCCAAGACAACCCTTAGTATACCTTGATTCCTAGGTTTATAACATATTTGAGAAAATAGGGGCATGTAATTGGATTGGACTCCTAAAACAATAATTAACCATTATATGAAAATCATGCACTCATTTTTGCTGACATTGCATATTACATGTATCATGTTTCAAAGCGCAATCGTAAGAGGAGCGTTTAAAGGATGTTTGAAGTGTAATTATCCTAAGAAAATAGTTTAATTTGCAAAAATTGAAAATAACTTTTACATGGTTAATTGATGTTTGTTAAATACTCACTAATTTAAGAGGAGAATGTTACACAAATAAAACAACATTTCTTAGTTTTGAGCACCCCCAGTAATGCCTAGTTAAAAGATCTCACAGTTGTTGCAGAATGGAACACACATCCAACAACAACGAAAAATCCACACACAAAAATAATACAACACATTCAGGACATTAACATTAATGGAAATAAACCACAAAACTACTAAAACAAAACTGCAAACTTCTCTTGGCATGGTTAAAGCACCATTATGTGTCCTTTTTAATGTTTACTAGAATATTATCACTGCTTATTTGATGTGAAGTATGTAAATTTAAGCAACACCAGCCAGAAACAGAAAGGAAGGAATTACGACATTTTCTGACTCCTTTGCCACTATGACTAGTGTAAAACATCAATAGTGTCCTAAGCTAACATAGTTCAACAGGTCAAAATAATGGTAGGGAGTTCATTGAACAAAGGAATTGTTTTGAGAAATGCTGAACTACAGAGGCCTAAAGAAACGCCAAGATTTTGCTTAAATTATTAGAAATTAAAGCAATGTAATGTCACAAATTAATGTATTAAATGTAGTAAATATTGATTTTGATAAGTTTTCACACAATATTTTATACAATATTCAGTTTTCCATTAAAACCCAGTTTTAGTTTGGTTGTTAATAACCTATAAAATGTTAAAGTTTTTCCAACAGGAATGTGACATTGATTTTACCTATTACAACATAGAAGCAAATTAATTACAAAAGCTTGAATTTTCTAGTTTTGTTTGTCATTATGAAGTATACAGCAATGAGTTTTTTCAGAAGCACTATACAAATGTGGTTGTGTATTCATGAGTACACATGTAGTGTGACAATTTTTTTGTGTGTGTGGTGTTAACAAGCAATATAATTGTGTCGGTTTGTTCATTTACATGGTCAAATCAGTTTTGTAAATCCTTCTATTAGGCAAAACAAGTAATAAATGGCATTGTTGATTAATTTAACATCGTATTGTGAATTGAACACTGACAAAGACTAATCATTTTAAGAAAGCTCTGCTTTGTTTGGAGTTGCCTGTTTTTTTTGTATGCTGTATAGTAACTGTAAATTTATGTGAAGGACAATAGCATTTAAAAAGTGGAATTAATTTTGAGATATAATGGTGGCAATATCGCTTAGATAGCCAAGCCTGCACTGTTCCCTAGGGCCTAGGACTGAATTTCATGTCTCTAGCTGCATGACATTACTTAGAAATTAAGGTGTTTTCTGCAAATTGCAACTGTAAAGACTTTAATGACAAAGCTAATGCCAATGACTAAAAGTTACAATACCCCATGAGTTATTTCACAAGGAATTTTGCTTTGGTTTCTGTTCTTTTGGATGATTTGTTTACTCATAAACATGTCTAGAATGAAATCCCAGACTGTTTATACTGAATTGCGCAAATCATGTGCAATTGGCCTTTATACTCAAGGCCTATCGTACAATATTTAACAATGTTTATGTACAAACACAATTTAAAATCATGATCCTATGATCGTGTCATACTTACTACAAAGATAAAAGACCACTAAATAACTTTGAATTATTATCATACAAGGTGTAATTTGACCCCCACATATCCAATAAAATATTGACAACATCTCACCTTTTAACCCTACATAACACTTACAACATTGTATATGACTTATTAACATAAGAGTAACATGTACAGACTTGCATTGGATATACACATTTTGAATTTACATTATGATGCAGTTTTCATTGTGAATATAACGCGTGTTAGAATTGCTGTACAGGACTGTATTGAAGATTTTCATCATGCAAGATTGTGTGGTTTATCAAAAGGGTGTTTAAAGTACAAGATATTGATGCAGAATACTTTATTTTGCTCCAAAAGTGTTGTTGTAACCTGGTTACTAACAAAGAACTTACTGACAGCAGATTTATCCGGTCAATTTTTCTATTGCTTTTGTACTTAGAATCTCTGCTGGACTGCCTGGTTTCAGAATTTACTGAAGATAATTCATTTATTAATGAGGATAAGAGCAGGTGTTAGCACCAATGACGTTTCCCTGATTTAGCAATACCAATCCATGACAATTACATGGATCAAGTTGCCTTTGAAAAGGATATGCACCATGGCACTTTCAAGTTCAAGTTCATTGTGTCAATAGCCAGTCCAAGTACATCTCACTGAGTTAATTACAGTTCATTGTGAAAGTCCCAAATTTCAGCATTGAACTCTGACAAAGTAACCAACATATGATACTTTATGACCATACACATAACAATGCCAATGACTCCAAATTATATGTGCAAAACACATGCATTATGGACATGTTAAGTAATGTAGCCTTTTGATCTCCATTGTTCTTAATATGTGCAGGATGCATTCACAGATGTATCACCACATTGTTTGGGGCATAGATACCCAAATTTACTGTTATACTGTGGGAGATTTGATCATTTGTGCATGGGACCTCTTGCAGTGTGTTACAGGTATGCAAATGTATGGTTTGATGTGCCACCATCAACCTTAACATGTCCTATGGAGTTGTGTCATACTGTGATTTCCATGAAATTGGGGGCCCAAAAAACAAATGTACACGAGTGAACTTCTAAAGTTGAAAATGTTTGAAAAAACTTGCCTCAAAACCAAAAAGGGTTTTTGGGGTGGATAGAATGATTTAAATGCTTTCCAGATTTTTGTGTGTTTTTGTTATTTGGGTTGTTTGGGTGTGGTGTGTTTCTTTGTTTTCATTTTTTTTGTTGTTTTTTGTTTGTTTGTTGGGTGGGTGGGGTTTTGTTGTGTTGTTTTGTGGTGTTATGTTTTCATTTTTGATGTTTCCAGGTTGAGAGGTATGGTCATGGATGTCAGACTGTGCTGCATCCATAACCTTAAGCATACCTCTGGTGTTCCACTGTGCCTCCATGATGGCCCAAAACATGTACCGAGTGACCCATGATGTGACACCTGCACCAGGTGGTGGAGGGACAGCAAGCCTCCTACAAGCATCCCTGTCAATCCACCTGTGTGGGACCTCATCAGCTCTCTGGCTATGGCCAGTGTCTACACTCACTGGAGCCATAGTTGCCACACTTACTTGTTCAATGTCCCCACCCTCTGAATGTCCAATATCTGTAGCCTCCGGGGACAGGGTATGTGTGGGCATACTGACTGTGTGTGGTGAGAATGGAGGCAGAAGAGGAATGTCTACATCTGGGACAGAGTCAGCCCCCAATGCCCCCACCTGGGCCTCACTGTCGTCACCATCATTATCTGAGTCTGAAGAGACACTGACATCAGATTGTGTAGGGGACAGAGACCACCCCCCAGGTCACCTGTGATAAGAAAGAAAAATGCAGTGCATGAATACCTGCACCATTGTATATGAAAAATCCACCAATACTCATAATAACAAAGTCCCACAACTGGATTAGTGGTCAAATTTGTCTGCTCCACTTTCGTCCAAAATAGACTTCCTCAGAACAAAATACACATTCAACCCAAGACTTTTATAACAATCACTTCAACTAAATCAAGTAAAACATGGCCAGCACAATTTATCTTTTAATTAAGCAATATGACAGTATACTTGATAAATCAACACATACAAACCCAGTGCACCTATCTTAAGAAATATATTAAAATAAAAGTTTCACTGCCTAATTTAATGTCCCTTCAACCTTTTCTGTTTTAAAAGGCATTTTAAACCAGGAGTCTTATCTTTTCTTAACTGTCACTGCCAAAGTGTTTCTATTTGTTCAACTACACTCCTGTGAGTACCCCCTCTAAGATCCTTATGTACCTGTTCCAGAATGGAAAATAAAAACAGTCTACCCTGTTTGCACACATTATGTTTAACTAGGGCATTATTCAGGCCTTTAACTTTAATGTAACCATGCAGACGGGATCTGAAAGTTCGACTGCAGAATCCTACACTAAGGCACTGTACGAGCACATCCACTCGTGCATGAATTGTGCCATCCCAAATAGAACCAAGATGCTCTTCTCCAAAAAAAGGAAGCCAATCTGGTGGTCCCCTGCTAAAAACAAACTATACAACAAAAGGAAGAAACTATTGCAGAAAAGAGGAAAATTCCAGGATGCAAAAAACTCCCTCACCAGCCTCAGTAAAAAGCTGAGATCCCTCATAAAATCCTCAAAAGCTAGTTACGAAAATAAAATTGCCAAAGATTCCAATGACGACCACAAGGCATTCTATAGTTATGTCAAGAATCTAAATGGCAATGCTCAGATCTGCTCTGAGCTAGAACAGAATGGCATTAAATATACTGATCCCAAGGATATTGCCAATATCCTGGCAGATCGATTTAGTGCCGACTTCACCCCCTCTCACCCCCTAAAGGGCCCATCTCAATACCAAAAGATTGCCAAATTCTGGTAATCATGACCACACAGGTAGAAACCGCACTCTCCAAAGATAAGAATACAGCATCCATGGGACCAGATGACATCCCAGGCTGTGTACTACATGAACTACAAAATGAACTGGCACCTCACCTAAGTGTCATGTTTAACCATAGCCTCACCTCAGGCTTCGTGCCCACTGAGTGGCGCACAGCTACAGTTATCCCACTCCACAAGAGGGGATCTGCATTGGATCCTGGGAACTATTGTCCCATCAGTCTGATAAGCCTGATCTGCAAGGGCATGGAATGCATTATCATGGAACTTAAAAACAAAGACATTGGCAACCTTCAAACACTGGACCCCACCCAGTTTGGGTTTGTGAAGGGCCGATCTTGTCTCCTGAATCTGATTGACTTCTTTGAATCAGTCTCCAGAGCTGTGGACGAGGGTAAGGCAGTCCACACAGCCTATCTGGACCTCACCAAGGCCTTCAACACCATCCCCCACTCTGGAATTATAGATAAATTTACTAAGCTGGGCATAAATCCCTATGTCACTCGATGGGTTGCCAACTGGCTTAAAAGTAGCCGACTCCAAATCCAGCTCCAGACAAGTGACAAGTGGAGTACTTCAGCGTTCAGTCCTGGGACCACTCTTGTTTGGCATCTACTTCTCTGAAGTACAGGCCAACACTAAGGGACTCTGGCTAACAAAGTTCACAGATGACTGCAAACTGGGAGCCATTATTGAAACCCCAAATGATGTGGATATTCTACAAAAGGGCCTTACAAAATCAGATGCCTGGTGCCAGAGACATGGGCTCAATCTTAATGCCAAGAAATGTATAGTTATCCCCTTTGGAAAAAAACATGTACCCATGAATTATCACATAGGTGGCAGTACACTAAACATCAAAAGTGTGATGAGAGACTTAGGGACACAGGTGGACAGTGGTCTCACTTTCGATAACCATATCACCACAACAGTCAGGAAATCCTTCTATGTGGCACACCACATCACTAAGGGCTTTTCATCCAGAAAAAAGGAGGTCATTGTCCCACTGTACTCATCCCTCATTAGACCCATTATAGAGTATAATGCCCCGTTTGGTATGTACCTCACAAGACATCTTCAACAGCTGGAAAGGCCACAGAAATACCTCACTAAAAGAATCACAGGCCTAAAGCAGATGCCATATACTGACCGCCTAAAAAAACTCCAGCTATACTCTGGCATATCATCTACTCAGAGGTTATCTCTGCTTAACATACAAGGCCATGTCAACCCCTGAGCTGTTGGACATGCTCCACTTAAAGAAATTCCAATCCCTCAGAGCCACACGCTCCAGGGATCTAAACCTTGTCATCACAATGAACAAAACATGCTGGAGTGATAGGTTCCTGACCCAGAGACTCCCCATACTCTGGAATAGACTGCCCATACATGTCAAGCAGAGCGCCTCCTTGGCCCTCTTCAAAAGGAACTTTGATGACTGGATGGGAGATAGGAAATTCACCCCGGGGACCATGTCAGTCACCCTCCTAGACAGGGGTCCAGAGAAGTAAATATTGTGGGAAGAAATATCCAGGGAATTGTTATGGCTAGGCTTGTATAGGCCCTAGGGCCGATAGCCTAGTACCAACCTATGAACCTATGAACCTTAATAGAATATAAATGTTCCTTAACAAAACTGTCATGCTTACCAGGAACAGGGCCATGGCCTTGGCCACTACCTGACAGACCTGTGAAAAGTTGAGGGTGAGGTAATGTCAGTACCAATGCATGTTGCAGCACAAGGTAATACATCCATATATCTCACATTTACAGTACCTAATGTGTTACTTGTTGTATTGGTCACATTGTGAGAATGAGAGTACAACTGTGGTAACCCCCTCAAAGACTTAAGACCTGACACCGACATAAAAGTATGTACAGCCTGGCACACGGACTGTTACAGTATTACAATGCTGATCACAGTAACCCTATCTGTATGCTGCTCTGCTGTGGAAACTGTGGCACCCTCCTCCACAATGTATGGTGTGCTGGATGCCTGGGAGCTGTCATGTGTGCCTAGGTTCACCAGGAATTCCTCAGAGGCCATGAGTGGGTTCTGAAGTTCTGAAAGGTTGCCATCTAACTTCCAGTCACTGCGCACTCTTAGAGTTCATATTTGTAATTGTATTCTACATCATAATTTACTGATTGTACCCTAAAATCAGATAAAATGGATGAATATTACCAAAAGAAACAGAAAAGTGTTACCTACACCATCCCTTCTCTTTCCCCCAATTTATTTTGTATGCAGAATTAAGACAGTTGTCATGCATATATCATAATCATTTTGTTTCTTCTCTCACTTACTAACTAAGCACAGTGTATTGTGGTGCTTTTTTAATATTATACAACCTTCTTTCCAAAATGTTTGCAGGTTTCTATTGGCAAATAGGTCCAAACTGCTGATCTCAGACAATACAATGCCACAGAGACACACCCCTGTCATCCTTGTCTTTCCCTTCCATTGCATATAACTTCCTCACATAAAATCCCTTATAGCTTCCTTTTCCTAGATGTGTACTGGTTCTGGCACAGAGGAATCTCAACACCTGACTGAATGTATCACATCCATTTTAAGTACATCACAATACTCATAATGTCAAATAGAAAAACAAGAAGGATGCTTCATGCTCATCAAATGATTTATAAAAATCAGTGTATACCAAGACTATATATTCCCCATTCTGAAGGAGGAGTAGGCCTCCTTAAAACTGATTACATGTATAGATCTGCAATCATGGGACTCCACACATATCTGCTGACCTCACAAGACCCAAAAGTAGTGAAAGTTTTGAAACATGATGCGAATAAGTCTAAGGTGACTTTCCTGCTTACTTTAGCAGCAGCATATTGGTGTCAAGTGGGAATGGAAATCAGACCAGAAGTAGAAAAAATCAGGCAGCAGATGAATGAAAAAACAAAAGAAAGAATATAAGGTCAAGGATCAGATGAGAAGGCAAAAAATGTGGAAACTGCATAAAGACAGTTGCAAGAATAGAAAACTCTTGGAACAACCTCATGTTGATCAGGGCTGAATGCAGGAATGGTTAAGGAGAGGTGAATTTAAACCAAAAGATGAAAGGTTAATATTGGCAACCCAAGACAGTGGACTATGTACACGCTGGTTTACAAAGTACTTTGAACATGTGGGAGAAACAGAGAAATGTAGGTTTTTGTAAAACAGAATTGGAAATATTTGCACATCTTGTTGCTGGTTGTGATATACTAATGGCAGAAAGACTATATACTGAAAGGCAGGACTGTTGCATTGGGGATTGTGCAAACATTATAATATTAAAGTAGCTGAAAAACACTGAAAACATGAGCCACAAAGCATTACAGAAAATTATGAAGTTTATATCACATGGGATTATCCATTACTAACAGTTCAAAAATAGATGTGAGAAAACCAGATAATGGATAATACACCATAGTCCATGAAAAGTGGACAAAAGTAGCAATGGTCATTGAAATTGCTACAGTCATTGACTACAGTGTCTTACATACAGAATGACATACAGTCATAAAATACTAAGATTTGCAGGCAGAAACAAGGGTAATGTGAAAGAAGGATACCCAGACAGTTCCAATAGTAGTAGGAGCAACGGGTCTTATAAAAAAGAATTTACAGTCGTATTCATATATGTACCAATACCTGTATGAATTGCAGGAGTCATTACTGTGTGTATTGTGGGTGCTGGGAAGAGCACTTCTGGCTAACATCAGAGATTGAAACAATACTAATTTCATGAATTTGAATCATACTTTGACTTAGTAATGGGATCCATTCCCGTCATGGTATTAGAAACCCCAAAAAAATTAAAAAGGATCAAACATTTAAACAAGTCCATCCATTAGATGCCCATCAAGAGAATGAGGCTTCACATTTTTTTGTTTAATTCATATTTACAGGACACCACAACTATCAGTGCAAATGTTTAGCTTCTATGCTCTTGTATTTTTAAATCTTGACAATGAAAGCAAATTTAGCACAACAGGTATAAACATTCATCCATTCCCTACTTTACTGACACATTCTCCTTCAATAATCATCACACATACAACAGTACCTTCAGTGTTCCCCTTCTAGGACCACCATCACACCACCTGCATTATTATTCATTTCAGAATGTTACTGGCTAAATACATTAGCCCATTACCAACCACATTTATCATAGCAATGTACTTACAATATTCCTTCTCCCTCTTAATGATATTGATTATATAAAAGGCATCCATTTTCTTGTCATAACTATCTTTGGTGGTATTCGCAAATATAGGCATGTATGCAGCCAGCTCCTCTTTGTGTCTGCACAACCATATAATTTTTAAAACTTAGCTTTTGATCAAGACAGAAGTAGCTTTATTCAAGGTCTTACTTTTACCCTATAGCAAAAGCACAACTGAAAAATATGCATTCATTTATTAACAATTGCTATTCTCCCATTAACGACTCAAATATAATCACATGGATTAAGACAAAGTATACAATCTCCTACTTAAATCAAAAATATGAATGTATTTGTCTTATTCTTATATCATCTCTATATTAGATTGGCAGTTGTCATTCAGGTAACTCCCACAGTTAATACACATTAATTAGACCAGTGTTGTCTATATCATATTTGCATTATATAATTAATAAACTCTTTGGTATCGGGCCTCATCTGCTTGAGAAAAATATGCAAAAAAATAAGCTGCATTATATGTAAGACTATTCACTTAGCCACCATATTTTTCATGGTTATTTTAATGATTCCAGTACAAAACATGAATATCTCTAAGTGAGGCCCCTGTATGATACATCAAATCCCAATCACAAGTATTTACTTAGTAGTAAAGGAAATACTGATTTAGTTTATGGGCTGCACCAATATTTATCTATTATCATGATGTATGTCAGTTATCTAATATAATATTGGAAAATAAAAACAAACAACACTATTTACTGGATTTATATTTAAATGAAATTACTTAAAGGTGAAAAACACATGACCTAACCCAAATGGTTAAAAGGAAAAAAAAAAGCATTTCTGCACCCTCCACTTCTGCTAAATAGCTATACACAAACTCTGTTATTCCACAAATGTCCCAGTTCTCACTGTTCTGTGATCTCACTAAGGAAAAGCCTGCAGTGTAGTCAGGTGATTTCCAACCAGCTGTATGACTTTTTTCTTGTTCAAAAAATGCAAAATATATGACAGGTGCATAACCTAGGGGAGCTTATTTACCTCAGCTTAAAAAAAAGAAGTTTCTTGTTTTTTTTTTTCATCAGCCATTTGGATTTGATCATGTGTACTTTGACTTTGTGACACTTCAAAGCAATGTCATATACCCCCACAAAAGTAGTATATATTCTTCCAATGTGCAAATAACTGGCTTGACATTCCAAGCAGTATAATTACATTCCACAGAATTGCAACAGGATCCTTCTATGGTAATTCTACAATTAATATAGATTACCTCGAAACAGGCACTGATAGTAGTACTGATGATAATGCAGTTAAACTGAAAGTAGCATAAGTTAATGCTTGTCTGTGTTGACACAGCTTTACATAATCAGGAATGAGGAAAGCATTTACATGCTGCTTTTTCCATTCAGGTAGGAAGTAAAGTGAGGTTTGAATTCTTTAATGTTGCCATAGCTTCTGATGATAAATGAGTTGCCCCAGATTTCCCAGAGTTTTGAAACAGGGATGGAAAGGAATGAGGAGTATTTCGGAGAGCATTGGACTACTGTGTAGCAACAGTGTTCCAGAGAAATGAAATCTAAGGGAGTCAGCATTTGGTTTTGGTGTGCCTTCAGAAATGAGCTGTGGGTAATGGATGAGTTTCAGGATGTTGAAAACTGATCTTATTCAAGGAGATCTGATCATTTTTTGGGGTTACAGTCCACTGTGATCAGCATTCGTTTGATTTAACACCCAGCTTGGTGGTTTTTGGTGCTCTTATTTTTTTTCTGTTCATATCATTCTTCATCTATCTGATCTATTTCTCTGACATTGCTTCTTTGCAATCTGGCCTTGTTTCAGAGTCTGACTCAGCAGATACTTCCTTTTCTTGCCATTCACTATTCCTTCCTCTCATGCTTTGCTTACAACACCTACTTTGCTCCACCCCTTCCCCCAAAAATACCATTTGGGTTTTGCTCTTTACCTTTCAAAGCTTTTCTGTTCTATGCAGCTCCTTGTATTGTTTAGAGATTATACACGATTACTTCCTTTTCAGAATGCACTTCTATACTGTGCAACCTCTCTTGCCATATATTGTGATTCTTTCCTTCTGCTAACAGTTTCCTCTGATTATTTGACACTTCTTCCTGTTACACTGACATCCTCTCTTTTTCTTACCAGCTGTGGACTTTTTGGAGAAGTCATCTGGCTGGCAAATCTCTTTATGTGTGTGAACTTATAATGCACCACTAAAGCAGGTGCACCTTACAACCTTGTAACCTTGGGATTATAGAGTCCCTGAAATGGATGTTTCCCACCTTCCAGACTAATACGGCAACCAAATGCTGCATAATGCCACAGAGGAACAAAAAGTCCATTTACTTGCAATGGAAGTTGTTCATAGGTTCATAGGTAGGTACTAGGCTATTGGCCCTAGGGCCTATACAAGCCTAGCCAAAAAGGTACCCTGGCTTTCGCCACCCAAAAAAATTATTTCCTGTGCCCCTGTCAAGCAGAACCACAGACGTGATCCCCGGGGTGAATTTCCCATTACCCATCCAATTGACATCTTGGCCAAGATAATAAGAGCAAATAATGATAACTTAGACTGTTCTGCAAATGATGCTTGACTGTTCAACAATCATTTTATCTTCTAGTCACTCAAATGGCTGCTAACCCCTTCCTAGATGATGAATACTATAATCGAATACTGCACAGTGCCACAGAAACACTGAAGGTCCATTTGCATGTGGTACAATTTGTTCCCATTGTTCTTCTTTGCTGAGCTGATAACAAATTAGATTGTTTAAACTTGTTTTTGGTACAAATTATGCCACACAGTTCAGTAACTATTAAATTTTTTCAGTTTGTAGGTACAACATCAGAATAGGATGTACATGAAATGTAGCACTCCAAGTTATTTAATTGACAAAATAAATATCTCATGAAGGCAAGATCTGCGAAGCACAAAAGAAACATCACTCACTCACCAGTGCTAATTCAGAGAAAGAGGGTGGATTTTCTGTTACTATTAAAAAATTAAGCACATCAAGCAAATATGTAATACTAGTAACTCCAAGTTTTTCACAATATGGCAAACGCTTCTTTAAAAATTGGGCCTCTTAAATAAAATTAATTAGTTTCAACAAAAGCTGTAATTACTCCTGTCCTGTCTCAGGGCAGGGATGAGTGATTAGTGATAAAAACAGGGCCATGATGACATTGATTTTGTTTTATTAGTCAGATCTCTACAGCTGCTTGAGCCTTGGCTGCTCAAATTACAGTAACTCGCAGCTAGGGACTCAAACTGCTGTTACCTGGACTGACCAGCTACTCATACTTTAAACTGAAAATGAGTTAAGCCATGCAGCTGCCTCACCATCTGTTCACACACTAGAAGATAGATAGAGGCAAGTGCTTGCTGCGAGACAGGTAAGTGGGCGGGGGGGGGGGGGATGCTGTTATTTTTTAGGGAGAGGAACGATGAGTGTAGCCCAGACTTTAAGGTTAGAGAAAGGGATGGGGATTTTAATTTATGGAGTGACAGGGACTTTAGGGTTAGACAGGAGATGGGGATGTTATGTTTAGGGAAGGAACATATAGAGAGTGATCTGGAATGGGAGGGGAAGGACTTTAGGTAGTGATTAGAACTTTAAGGTTAGGGTGGAGAAAGGAATTTTAGGTTTGGGGAGGGAGGGGGAACTTTATGGTTAGGCACTGGGTAGGAGGTTTTAGGGTTGGGATCAGGGTTCTGGTAGGGATAGCTATAGTTATGGGAAACAAGTTACTGGGAGTTAGAGCACTTGCCCAAATGAATGAGTGGTAGTGAGGGTGAGTGTCTTAAGCATATGTTGTAGACCCTTTGTTATGACATCCTTACTAACACTGTCATATTAACATGCTCCTGGTTAAGTTTATCCAGCCTCCCACATTCATTTTAACATGCTCCTAGTTTAGTGCATCCCTACTCCAACATTCATTTTAGCATACTCACAGTGTAGTTTATCCCTACTCCCACATTCATTTTAACATACTCCTGGTTTCCTGCATCCCTACTCCCACATTCAATTTAAGTTGCTTCTGGTTTAATTTATTTTCCCCCCACATTCATTTTAACATTTTTCTAGTTTAGTAATCCCTACTCCCACATTCATTTTAGTATGCTCCTTATTTAGTTCATATATCATTTGTCTTTTGCTGTTATGTGGCTTTTAGACCAGTACACAATGTCCTTGATGAGATCTCACCATCTCTCATTATAAAAATTTTCATTTGATGAGGTTCAAAACTGCCTGTAGATGTGAGGATAGTTTGTGCATGGGGGGGGGGGGTGCACATATATGAATCTTGAGATAGACTGGAATATCATCCATAATTACATTCGTACATCCTTTATTTCCCAAAATAAGTTCCAGATCCCTGTGACCTTGAACTAGATTAAGGGGATTATGAGAACAGATGAAGGAAGGAATGAAAGAATGAATTAATTAACATAGTCTTTTTATATTTCCGGTGACACTGTTCTTTCTGATGGACATTAGCATCCCACTGGCATTCTTTTCTGACCTTGTCATGATGTCCTTTCCATTAGGCCACCTAATATAACTTCCTGGTAGTTCATCTACACCTTTTCAGTAGCTGTATGTGTACCCCAGCTGTTTACAGATGCCTATGCTGTTCAGAGAAGAGTATAAAAGTCAATGCATTGTCCATCTTCAGTTACTGTAGAGAGACACCTAGAGGCTTAACCCTGTTATCACTAAACAACAAGAAATACAACTAAGATATTACTAAAATGTTTGCATTATTCAGGCACACACACAGTGAATCATCTGTTAGAAGAATAATCCAGAAATGAGAGAAGTAGATTAAGACCAAATTTAGGAAAAGTTTAATTCTTAAAAAGTTCAGTGAATAGGTACTTATTAATGCATTTGCAGGTGATAATGGATTAGAAGAAATAATAAAGCAGGTATAGAATAGCCTTGATAAAAAAGTAGAGAATATGGAGCTTTGTATTCAGTAGGAGTTATTATTACATGACTGTAAGAAATTAAGCAGTCTTATGAAGCATGTGGTCACAGCTGCTATGACTGTTTATGTGTCTGAAAACTGTATCACATTGTTAGACCTCACAGAAAATTAACTGTTTAATGGACAGATCCATTTTGGTCTGACAGAAGAAGTCTTCCAAACTGCAACTGTATTAATGTCCATAGCTTAAATACACTAACATGATGACATAAACTCAATTTTGAAATGAAATGCTGAAAATTACATCCTTGCAACCTACTCCACTGTAAAATGTATACATTGTAAAACACACACACACACACACACACACACACACACACACACACACACACGCACACACACACACACACACACACACACACACACACACACACACACACACACACACACACACACACACACACACACACACACACACACACACACACACACACACACACACACACACACAGACAGGCATGTGTATCCCTATCTATGTGGGTACCATACAGTTTATTGTCTGTTCAGTTCAAGTGACGGTTGAGTTGAGTGCCCTTCTTCTTTAGTGCAGGAAGCTACGAATCCTTCAACATCCAATGATGCATTTAGTATGGTCTCAGCTGGGAGTGGTGAAAACTGAACTTGAGAAACTAGAATGGGGATAAGTATTTGTGTGTGCATATATGTGTGTATGTGTGTGTGTGTGTGTGTGTGTGTGTGTGTGTGTGTGTGTGTGTGTGTGTGTGTGTGTGTGTGTGTGTGTGTGTCTGTGTGTCTCTGCAAAAGAGTGCAGGTGAAGGTTAGAGTACCTACCACAGAAAGGTGTGCTTGTGTATTGCTATGTATGTGTGTGAGTGTTTGTGCATCTGTGTGTGTGTGTGTGTTTGTGCATGTGTGTGTGTGCGCAAGCATGTGTTTAGATTACGGTTAGAGTACTGGTTAGGGATGGGACATCATATAATTTTGTGCTTGTGTATTGCTATATGTGAAGTGTGTGGTTGTGTGTCTGTTTTGTTTAGTGATACTGTTAGGGCAAAGGTGTTTATTAACCTTTTGTGTAGGACTGAGGTTAGCAGCAAGGTAGAGTTAGGGTTACATGTGTGTTGACCTTAACCCTATTGCTGTTCCTAACCCCAAACCCATACTTAAGGTTAATAAATACCATTTCCCTAACAGTACCACCGTGTAGCCAGATTCTAACTGCAAATTAATGTTCTGTTTGTTTCCATTTTGTGACTGATGTATTTTCAGTGATATTGGAGTGTAGGTAAATGTGTTGTCAAAGTGCCATGTGGAATTCAGATTAAGTATGAAATCTGCTGCACTTATTGTATAAGAAAATGATTATGTTAGTTTTTGAGACCACAAACCCAAGATGTTATGATGAACATCCTTTTAAATCAAAAACTGTGAAGTATCTGCCACTTCCATGTCATGGCACCATGAGTGAGCATTTGGTTATAAATTCTATCATCCGTTGCAGATTATCAGTTTGCAATTGATTTTGCTTATGTGGTTTCAGTCTCTGCTTTAAAGATTTGCATTATCTTTGCTTGTTTGCAGACCACGTTTAAGCAAGACACACATGACTTATGAATGACTGCAATAAGCTGACTGTTTTATTCTCTTATTGTTATTCAACATGGCATGTTTTTTTCCATGACAACAGAAGTGATGAAAAGCCAGGACTCCAGCCAGCAATGTTCCTGCTGTCTTTCACTGTCTGCTTTCTTAAACTTTCTGAAGACAGTAGGCCCGTAGACAGCACATTCAGCTGCTGAAGAAATCCCATGGCACTTGTTCACAAGGTAGATGCTTTTTTTTTTTTTTTTTTTTTTTTTTTTTTTTTTTTATTATTAACTGCATATGTCTTTTACTTTGTCTCCAGAAAGACATAAGCCAAGGAAATGATGGCAAATTTTAAAGTGAAATTACTCTGGTGTTTCTGTAACCAAAATAAAAGTAATGTTTTGCATTAGAGATGTGAATGTTTTGCAACGTCTAATGTAATGTCAACATTACAGCAGCATAATATAGTATACATACCTCTCAACCTCTTAGAGCAAAAAATCTGGGCAAAGCCTAAAATGATGG
>NC_056731.1:1578972261-1578979761 GCF_019279795.1 Protopterus annectens | reverse complement strand
TAAGTTGGAACTGACTGTATCAGAGATATTGTGTTTTCAATTTTATTCTCTGGCACTCAGAGGAAAGGAAGAAGGTGAAATTTCTTTTTGCTTTCCATGTTTTTACCAAGTGTGTGAGCAAAGAGAGAGAGAGAGAGAGAGAGAGGTCTGAGTGAGAGAGAATGTGGATGTGAGGTTTGCCGCACATCAGGAAGTACAAGAGGGGAAGCTGCTTGAAGAAAAGTGTTGTGGGATATTTGAAGCCTTGGTGTTTTGAGTATGCAGTGTATTGAAGACTTACATTTTTTTTCATTATGACTAATGATTAAGCACACTGCTGTTAGTCATAGTGGCTCCAATACTGCAGTTTAGAAAATAAGTAAGAGCAGGTGAAGAAGAGAAACAGCTGGCCAGATAAAAGTGATGTGATGGACTAGACCTTTGATGGAAAAAAGTCACAATGTTGAAGCAACTTAATTAGCCAAAGGGAAAAAAGACTGCTATTACCACCCCTTTCCCTCTGCCCTGTGCTTCACAACAAAGACTAGTTTAGTCTTTCTACTTGGGAAGAAATATATTTATTGTTCAATTCATATGTATAGCACTTTAAAGTGAAGATGTAATTCCTGTACAAGGTGCTCAGAATTCCAACAAAACAATGTTTTACTGATGAGAGGCACTGGGCCAGTGATGGAATTCAGTGATATTCTTTTGTATGTATACTGTACCGTGCCTACTGCAGGCAATATATCTTCTGCTGTGTGATTTATAAACAAACTCACATAACTGTTAGTATGAACTTGGTACACTGAACAGCAGGCCAGAGGAATTTGCTTATTACATTTAAACACCATTCACTCATACTGTGTCAGTAATTACAGCTGAACTAGCAGGTGCAGACATCAGGGGTTACCTATTAGAGCTAATTATCTTATTTTAATATTTTTGCTAAGTTTGATAAATCCAGCAAAAGCTTGTGCAAGAAGTGAAATGAAGAATTCCACTGACGAGGGCTACATCTATCCCTTTAAATTTAAAAGACGTGCCTGGCAATAATGAAAGATATCTTCTGACTGTCGGCCATAAGACATGTTTCATTATATGAGAGACTGTCAAAAAAACTTCTTGATTTCAATAAATCTGTTACTATTTCTTGTTTCTTTTAACTGTGATGGAGCCACCCAGATTTAATTAATCTTTCCAATATTTCAAAAGCGACTTTAATAAAGACAAAAAAATGAACCTGAACTGTTAGTTCACTTTTGTGGGGTGACTGCTTATTGTGAAGGACGATCTAACTTCCAATATATTGGCTGGAAACCACTTGTAACAAAGGTAGGGCTTCCTGATTTACTCCTGCTGGAATGACATCCTGTCTGCTAAAACTGATGTGCATACATAAGTTATGTTATCTATGATGGTGAGGGCAGAGGTCTTCATTTCTTCAGTGCCTCTTCTCATTGCATTAAATTTTCAGGGCACAGAACTGAGTCTTCCATTCTTGTGGGGCAACTTCTGGGACATCCTCACTGATTTTTTTTCTGACAGGCTTCCTGATTCTTTTTTAAGTGTCCATGATCTTCTTTATTCCTACTGTGGGTCCACTGAACTAGTTCTGCTAAGACTCACATACTATTAATCTGAAAATTCTGTTACCCTGGTAATGGATTTCCACCTATTTTAAACCTGCTGAAATTTCTTCACTGGCATTAAACCTTCCAGACATGCAACAATTTTGTTAATGCTGTCAAGGCCACTGAATCATATTATCATTTGGGATGTTTCTAGTTTTTTAATCATTCTGTATTTTCTTTGTTGTTTTTGCCCACCCCCTCTGCTTCCTCTGTTGCTGTGATCTGGCATAACCTTTTTTCCAGGCTTACTGTTTGAGAAGAACATTCTGATCTTTTGTAGTTGCCTACATTTAGACCCAACCCCCAGCCTCAGGATCCCTGACTTTCAGCTCTTGCAAGTGCACAGGTATGCCACTGAAATGGGAATTTTAAGATTTTATTTTTGTTCCCTTCCCAAGTCTGCCTCACTAATACATTGCATGCCTACCCTGTACTGATGCCACAGTATTTTTATAACATAGCATTCCCATTTTTTGCTCTTCAAACTGTTGATGACCAGTCTGGTGCTCCAGCTTCATTTACACGATATCCCCAATATCATTTTCTTTCTTTGAAGTCTTATAGCTCTTTACTATAACACTTATCTCCCATCATTCCTTTATTTCACATTTTCCATGAGTTATTCTTTACCTTGCTTTTTCCCTGTTTCTCCCACTATATTAATTTGCATGACCCCAATTGTCACATCAGCAATAATTACTTTTTTCTTAGGCTTAGATGTTAAACTAATGTTTACTGCATTTTATTGTACATCATTAAATGGTTAGCAAAACTATACCTTTTACCTCAGAGGTTTGCACCCATGACTCCATGACTGTACTACCCATCACAGTGTTGGGAATTTCTTTAGCTCCTCACTTTGTTTATAAACTTTTGATGTTATGTTCCCTGGGCTGCATTTCAAAAGGTGAGGACTTGCTTCTTGTAAAATACTGCATCCTTCCTACTCTAGCTACAGTCACCTGATTTCAGTGTTCATTCTGGCCAATTATTTATTTCTTCCCTCTTTTTGCAGTCACTTTCATTCTTTCTATAGTCCTGTTGTCCACTTCTTTCAATCTCTCATCCATCATAAATGCCTCTATAGCTTGTTTAGCCCCTTCCTTATCCAGCAGTTTACATTCTAATCATGTGAAACATGTGACACACTATCCTCTCATCTCCTTAGAAATCCTCCTTGTATGTCTCTGGTTTTACCTTTTTATCTTTTTTGTGCCCAAATCCCCCCAGGAGAGGTTTCTCATTCTTCCATCCCTTTGACATAACTCTTTCACCTGTTTCCCCTCCACTACTTTGTCACTTTTTCCCATCTCCTTGTTGATGACTTTATGCTTTGTTTATTTCCTGCATATCTCTTGCTGGCATGTTGTCTCTCTGCACTTTTTAGTCTTGTCTTCTTCCCTGCAGGGGGGTTTCAGCATCTGACATTGCATGCCTTCCCAGTGTCTCTGCATAACCTCTTCTATGTCATAGTTGGTTCTCCCAGTCCGAGTTTCTCAGGGAATTCAATTATTTTTTATATCCTGTGCTGTTTCTATGATAACTTTGTTTAAACTTCTGATGATCCTTCAAATCGTCTAATCTGAACCACTCCCCTTTCTGCTCTACTTCACACTGTATTTCAACCATATTACAGTTCCAATCATTCTTAGTGGATTTAATAGCTCCAGCATAGTTTTAATTTTCCCATAGAGTGTTTCTGAGTAATCCAAATCCAGATTTACAAAGATCCCTGCAAATGGAATACATTTAAGTCTTTTTCCTTGCCTTATTATTTCATTTGTTGCAGCAAAGGAATGGAGACATGCAAAAACATGCCTGAATCTGCTTTCTGCCAAACCACTCTGTGTATCCTCTTTTTCAGTGTCTCTTGATTTCCTGGAAGTATAAGTCACTCCAATAATAGCTGCATTGCAAACTGGTCCAGTTCACTGTTGTTTACTCATTCTTATTAGCATTATCATTTATCCTGATGATGTGCAAAATAAGTGATTTTCAAGATCATCCATCTTTTCTTCCTGCCTTTTTACTGTGTCCTTTAGTTCCTGTATTCTATGGATCTTTCCCAGAGATCAGCTTGAATTGCTGATGTATCTTTCTCCAAATCATTCCTTTACTTTGTAGCATTTACTCAGCTGTTTGCTGTTGTCTTACTGTTTGCTTCAAGGATCTCACATTCTGACCTACTCTGATTATCTTTTCAAACAAAACATACAATTGCTCTTCTTTATTTGCAGCTTTAAAAGTATCCATATGCTCCTCCTCTTGTTTCTGATGACCAATATGGGAAATGAAAAAATACTGAAACACAAGTTGGAAAATAGTATGACAAAAAACTTTGAAGGGTGGTAAAAGAAAGGTCAAGTTTTGGATGGAACTTTCCTGTCAAATTCACTTTTATTTCACAGCAGCTTACAGACTAGATCTTCAAATGAGTTCTGTCAAATTCATATTACGAGAAATGTATCTGAAGAAAGACTTTAAGCAAATGTTAACATATATGCAAGAATCTGCCTCAAAATTTAAATAATTTCAAGTTAAGATTGAAACTATACAAGAGAATAACATCAACAAAGATTAGTACTTAAAACAATGATTGAGAAATAAAGCGTGGAAATATGAAATAAAAATAATTATTTGAAAGATACTCAAAGGAGGTTAAATGGAGAAGTTTTTTCCTGAAGTGAAAAGAAATAACTGCTTGAGCAAAAAAAAAAAAAAAAATAGGAAGAAATAATTTAAGAATTTCTGGAGTTCCTGAACATGTGCAAAGAAACTTTTTAACATCCTATATATCACAAATACTAAATCTTCAAGAAGGTATATCTCATGCTCTAAAAAGGCATATGCCTATAACAAATTTTCAATGCCTCCTAGATTCATACTTGTGAAATTTATTTTCTGTCTGGACAAATAATTCATTTTAAAGTCTGCATGGGAAACAAAACATTGCATTGAGTCAGAATATCATATAATTTGATAATGACCGAGATATGTAGAGAAAGTGTTTGGGGAGGGGAAGATATTAAGGAGAGAAAATGCAAAAATTGTATTGTATTTATTTTGTTTCAGTTGTATTTAATTAACTTTTTATAAAATTGCGGTAGTTATTAAGTCTCAGTTCCTTTATTACAGCTATCCATAAAAGCAAACGGTCACCATATATAACTTAATCTTTTTAAACTTTGTTCTCTTTAAAAATATAAACATAAAACTCAATATGCAGGTTTTCCCATTTGCTAATTTGCTCATGAATACTGAGTGATTAAATATGTGATAAAAATTCTTTCAGTTATAAAAAGCCACCAGAATAGTAGGGCTAATTGTGTGTGATTTTTTCTGATAATATGTGAGGGTTTCATTCGACAATCAGTTGTACAAAATGTTTGCATGGGATGGAATTTATATAAATGCATTAAACTGAGCAGTAGGCTTAATTGGTTGCTTGGTTGCAAGATATAAATGTTTAATAAAGCTTCTTTGGTGACAATTTTAGTTGAGTAAAGCTGATGATGGAAGTGGTTGTGGATGAGCTAAAATGAAATGTGTTTCCAGATATGTTCATTGTATAGTAAGTATTACACCTTATATTGATTTAAATTTTAAATAGACCAAACATATACCTCTTTATCACTGTCACAGTTTGTATATAAACTACAGTATATATATATATATGGGAGAGGAAGTTGTGGATTTATATATTAGTGTAATGTATGCATAACAGACCAGCCAAGTATGGATCAAAGCATGTTACACTATAGACATATTTTTCTTCTAATAATGTGTGATTAGGGAACAAATATATAACTTAAAAATAAGAATCTTTAATTTAGGGTTCTGATAAAATCCATTGTCTGTTTCAAAAAGATGAAAGCCCTTAACCAACATTCTGTTAAAAATTTTTATTTTTATTTTTATTCTTAAGTTATATTATATTTAGCTGGTTTGTTTGGCTAGTCCTGGCTCATGAAAGCAGTTTTTCATTTGTTTCTCATTGTAGTGCTTCACTGCTTTTGTACTGGATTGGTGGATGTAGTAATTATCATATTACTTTGAATAGATGTACAACAAAAAAAGCACATGCACACAGAAACACGACAGACTAAAACAACCATGTAAAAATGAACATATTTAATAGTAAATCTGGTATGTGCTTTAGCTATATAAAATAACTTCTTCTGACCAAAGTAGAACTGAGAATCATGATAGAGTTTATTGCACATTTGTATGATTTATAGAGTAAACTTCCAAACCATTTGAAATTTGGATATACATAAGCATAAAAATAATAGAGACCATTATGCTTAAAACAAATTTAGATAATAAAGAAGGTTGTGTTGTAATGAATGGTCATAAACTAGGAGGTTATTCAGAGAAAGAATAACTAGAAAAACATAAGTATCTGATAAGCATTTAATGGCCTAGACTAGAGTATCAAAAAGGGCATTGCTCACATTATAAGTTGAAATGTCATAATTGTGCTTGTAAATACATTTCCTAAGTGCCCTCTCTGTTTTGCTCACATAAAATGCAGTGTGAGTGGAACATCTTGCCAAATGTGTAACATCTTTGGTATGGGTCTCACTTTGTTGAATCACTAATGGGCCAACACCTATTCGTGGAACCTTTTTTTATTGAAGCCACTAACATTGAATGGCAAAGTTTTTCTAGGGAAAGCCAGCAGTTAGCAACCATCTGGAATTTGCCCTTTTCCACACTGTAGTGTGATCTCGGAGTTGGTATATTTAGTTGAGGGTGGGGGTGGGTGGGGGGCTGGCAGAGTGCCCCACCTGGGTAGGTTTTAAATTTTATGATTTTTTTTTCATGGTTGCTTGGTTGGTCTACAGTTGATGATAAGCGGCTTCGATAAATAAAGGTTCAATGAATAGATGTTCGCTCATTTGTGATTCAATGAAGTGATATAGAACCCTTTGGTACCACAATTATCCCAAACAGTTTTAATAGTTGACTTTAACTGATTGTCGAAAAGAAAATGTTCATCTGCACTGATACATCAACACCAGTTACAAGCTGAACATGTTGTAGTAAGTATTCTCACTACAACTTTGTGATTAATCATAGGGATAATCTCCACTAAGACTTTGATATTCTTAGCCCTTTTGTACATAAATGGGGTTCATCCCTGAGGATTTCAATAAACGTAGGCCTTGTTTTAAACATAACCCAATTTTTCTTAATAGTTTTCTTGACACATTTTGAACCTGAGTTGTGCTTCAACACAAATAACTTCTGATGAAAATTTTCATTCTGTAATCTAGAACCAGTGGTAGTGCTGTTGGCCTACTCCACAGCATGCTCTCCTAAACCAAATACATAAAAGGGGTAAATATGTTTTACTCCAACCACTTGAAATTTGCTCACTAATTTTAACAACTGAAGGCAGATATCCCCTATGAATAAACATATCATCCAAAACCTTTTCAACACAGAATGTCACAAATTTTGAGCGCATCTTTGTCAAGCTCACAAATTGACCTTTTGCTAAACTACACTTTTGTGTATTGAGGTATTGACTCATAAAGTACAAATACAAGCTGGAAAAAGTAGGTTTTTGATAAAATATTCTAAATAAATTCACAATTATCCTTAGTAATAGTGGTATCTAAGTAGTTAATGTTCTTATGATACATAAAATATGTAATTCTTAAAAATCATGTAATTGATTCTAAGTAGTACACAACTTGGGCCACATCACCCTCCTTGTCATCTCACAAGATAAAGACATCATCCAAAAATCAGAGGTATAGTCTTCAAAATTTATAAAAGAAAGATGGAAATTAAATTTTCTTTCCCATTTGAGCATTACCATGTTAGTAAAAATGGGGCACATGCAGCCCCTTTAATGTTATTGAATATCTCTTCCTCA